>NC_140221.1:26938226-27133226 GCF_951802725.1 Rutilus rutilus | reverse complement strand
TTAGTGCCTACCACTCGAGTCATAGAATGTGATTATTGGCCGATACATTGGAAGCGATGAACAAAACCTTCAACTTATTGTTTTCTGTTTCTTTTTTGTGAACGACATGGTTGTAGTTTAAAGTTGTGTGCGACAAACACTAGTTTGTGCCAAGTTTCATGATTCATTGAAACCTTCTTAAGCCGTTTTCGCAAGGCTTTTTAGTGCACACACAGTCTGGAGTTTCGAAGTCTCACACAAAAGTGCTCAGATTTGAGAATCACAGTACAGAACATGCTGGTGGAACAGCCATTGGAGGTGTCATGGTGTATGTTGAATCACAAGTAAATACCCATAGCAGAGTTGAAAGAAACAGATATGATTGTGGTAGACATGGTGGAGAATGCAGGTAACATTTAGCAGATGGTACAGTTAGGATAACACAAAGGAATCCTGTATGAAACATTTTATAGTGCACCAGGCGGAAGTTGGTATGTGTGACATTTTGAAAATTAACCATTTGTGTTATGGTTTCTGTCCGTAACTCTATCGGATGAATCGTGTGCTGAAGTAGTGTTCAAATCCTATAATTCTACACATTGTGAATGGGTGATTTGTGCCTAGCTGTTAGTTGACTTAGGGCTTGTTAAGGGCTTATGAGAGATTTCCAGGGTTTACCTGAAACAGAAAGTCGCATGGTCTGAATGGATCGGTCAGCAGTTCTTCACCGTCACGGTCATCTTCTGTTCTCACTTATCTCATATCTCAAACACCAAGGTTTTGTCTGATCCAGCCTTTGTGACTCCTCAAGCTGGTCCAATTTCTTTTCTCTTGCCGTGCACTTATGATATCTAGCTTTCTTTACAAATCTGTTTTGCTAAGTGGGAAGCTGCGATTGCTTGTAGCCAGTGCTGGACACAGAGTGGACATCACAATGCGTTTTAACTCCCTGTGTGTGGTGTTCTTAAATACCTGTAGTTAGACATAGAAGGCTTATGTGCCTAACATGTATGTGCGTATTATACATGGTGACCTCTGTGATAGCATGTTTTATTATATTATATCTAAATTACAGTTGATTTAATAGTGTTCAGTTATTTTGCATATTTAATTGATAATTCAAGCTAATTTTGTTTTTAAGGAGCACCTTTTTTGGTTTTCTGACAGACCAGAAGTTAATGGACACACTTACATTCCCTTGTACTAGTGTTCAGGTTGGGAGATTAAACTTGCACATAAAAATACTTGCAAATCTAATGGCTTACATAGTTGACCATAAATGTTTCTAATATTTTGACATTTGATTTTCCTCTTTAAATCAAGGTTCTGATTACTCCTAGGTGCCAAGAGGAGTTCATTTATTTAAATTCATTTTGCAAAGTTTGCATATAATATATATCTACATCCTTGTTCTGGAATATTTTAGATCTTATGGTTGAAATTGAATTACTTTCCTGAAGAAATTTCCTCTTCTCTCCTACAGGGTTATGATGTTTGAAGACAAAGCTAACGAAAGCAGCGGTAAACCCGGTGGACCCCCACCCAAACGTGACATCACCAGCCTACCATAGAGCAGTGAAGATGGATTTGATCGGCGTCCCTGCATTCGCAAATCCCGCCCATTTACCATTAGGGTGCTAGGTTTCTATAGCCTTACCTAGAATCTTTTTGCCAAGATCCAGGGAAATCTTAGTTCTTCTTAGATGGACAAAATTAAGGGAAAAAAAAGTGAAAGATGTCTATATATTTGCTGTGAAGAAGTCGGAGCGCAAAGTAGCTTTTTATAAGTAAACAAATGTATATATTTATATGAAAAAGGTTTTTTTTTTTAATAGTGTTTACAAGCACAAATCCTGTGGTTGAAGTACTAGTGAAGTGTAGTGTGTAACACTGCGTACAGTGTACTAAGTATAGTGTGTATGGGATGACAATTTTAGCTTGCAAGACAGATTTGAATTAAGATTGAGAATTAAGATTTTTCGTGTTCTCCTAAATGTGTGCTTGTTTTTTTTTTTTTTTTTTTTTCATTTCAATATGTTCATGTTTGGCAGTTCAGTTGTATCTGCATTTTGGTAACTCTGCTCACCTTGTCCTATAGTGTGACAGTAGATGTGCGTGAGGCTCTTAAGATTCAGTTAGTCCTCAGCCATGAAACTGCTTTCCAAGACTCAGGGAGTGAGTCTTTAAACTGTGTTTATTATCATCCTGTTTGTGCGTCCATTGACTAATCTGTAAAATCATTGTACCGTATAAGCAATACACACATATTGTGCTGACACGCTTTGAATCACACTTTTAGGCACGTTTTTATACATTTTCCTGCTTAAATTGGGAATGATGTAGGAAGGACGTGCCACTGATTACAGCTTTTTAGATCTGTAGGAGGGTTGGTTTGTCACTATAGCAGATTAGTTTGAAACCACTCTTTCCAAGTGCCTCGCTCAGTTTAATGTAGCAGAGGTTTTGAGTGAAGCATCTTTGAAATGGATTTTGTTTGTGTGTGTGTGTGTGTGCTTGGAATTTATTCTGTCGAGTCGTTTTTGAGACATTCCAAGAATGTCGTTGTGTGATGTAGTCCTTGGAAATGTTGTCATGTTTTTAACCCAAGCAAAAATGTTGTGCAGCTCTGATGCAAATATTCCAGTAGTGCTTTTGTCCTCTATTTTACTTTCCACTGGCCTCATCAAGTTTTGTTTGTATAAGATGTGCTATGTAAGGTAAGCAAAATGATCTTAAGAGGTTTTGTTTGTTTTTTTAATTAAGATGAAGACAAGTCAGCGGTAGCAGGTGTAGCTTTCACTTCCATTTCAGATCTTATCTGCAAACAAAGCAAATTTTATTTGTCTCTGTCACATCGTATTTTTTTCTGTGCCTCTGTTCAAGGTTATTTCATTTTCATTTTCCTCTTTAAAGCAGTGAAGTGTAAATTGATGACTGCACTGTATTGCTATTTATTAGAAATGCATTTTTAATGAGTTAAGGTTTCTGTCAGCATATTAATTAGCAGAGGCATTTGTAAACTAGAACTAGGCATTTTTTTGTTTTTAATTTTTTTTGCAAACACCAAAGGAAGTAAATACCCTACTGTTACACCTGAACTTATAGTGGATCTCTTTTATTTCTCTATCTCTGTCTGTGCATGCATGCGTGTGTGTGCGCACAAAAATTGTCCCCCAAAGTTGTGCAAAATGTGACACAATCTCCCTTTTGTAAACATTCAGGGATGTCTTGATTTAGTTTTTTTTTTTTTTTTTTTTTTTAGGGAAGTTTGCTCATCTTTCATAATACTAAAATTGCAAGTTTTCTTTTAGGGTTAGTTTTAGGTGTACTGTTACAATTATGATTACCTTTCTGTTGACATGATAAAAGTCTATGGGACACTGCATAAGTAATGAGTAATATTGTGAAATATTATAACAATTTGAAATAATTATTCAAACAGAGAATAGTTTATATGCCTGTAATGGCAAAGCTGAATTTTCAGCATCATTACTCCAGTCTTCAGTGTCACATGATCCTTCAGAAATCATTCTAATATGTTGATTTGATGCTCAAGAATAAGTTAATTAATATCGATGTTGAAAACATTTGTGCAGTTTAATGTGTTTCTGAAAACCATTACCAATTCAAAAGTTCTTGATTCAACATTTATTTGAAATAGAAATCTTTTGTAATATTATAAATGTCACTTTTGATCAATTTAAAGCATCCTTGCAGAATAAAACGGTTCCTATGCAGTTTACAAAATTATGGAATTTGATTTGAGTGATTTTCAGTTCAGGAGAAGTATGGAAAAAAGAAAAGAGTATGGATAAATGTGTTTCCAGACTATTAAGTTTTCTAAAATATAAAATTAAGTATTTCTAAAAATAGAAAATTAGCATACAAGCAGAGTTTTCATGTCACAGGTTTAGTGATTGTCGAACACAACTGAATGAATTCAAGGCACACAATTTCATTATGCATTATTGTCTTATAAGTGAGTCTCTTTTGAACGTGTGTGTGTGCACCACTCAAACCAACAACAGATAAAGGAGCAAACAATCATCTCAATCAGACTTTACTGTTTGTTGATCATGCAACATCAAACAATGACTGCAGTATCAAACCGATTTGTCAGTGTATCAGTAATAATTTAGTCCAGAACAAATGCTACAGTAGTCATAACACAAAATGTGTTTTGCATGTACAGAGCATTCGTACAATATTTTGTAGCAAAGGGGTCCAAACCTGCCCCTGGAGGGCCATTGTCCTGCCGAGTTTGGCTCACCCCCGACTTAGATGTGAACAGACGGAAGCCACGATAAACCACATATATTTACACACACACACACACACACACACACACACACACACACACACACACACACACGTCATGCACATAAACAACTTTAGCACTTCAGCTGTAGCCTGTGAAACTAGCATGTCTGATCTCAACCATGTTCAAAAATATGCTGTAATTGTGGGTATGGTAATGGTCACATGATGATATTAGTTCTAGAGTTTGTTTGTTCCACCATACTTGGTGTGTGTGTGTGTGTGTGTGTGTGTGTGTAGGTTAGGTCTTTTTTGTGTTAGTTTTAAAGTAAGCATGGCGATTAAAAAAAATAAAGGAACTTTAAAATTACGGAATGTCAAGAAAGGAACTGAAACAGGTTTTCATAATTTTGCTCTGGAAAAAAAACAACAACAAACTTACTTATGTTTTTGTTAACATTTTGAAAAACAGAAGTTAATTTTGGGGCTTTTCCAGAATGTTGATAATGAAGAGGACCTTTTCATTAGAGTACAACCAGTGGTCCAGCTCACTTCCTCATTAGACTTCTGTTTTGCAGATCTAGACAGAAGTGGCCTTGTTCTTACCCACAATCCAGTTCTTTATACAGCTTATCTGTAGCCTACATGTGAAACAACGTTTAAAAATGAAGTCATTTTTACCTCCTCCACATAGTTAAACAGCAGGTCCATATCCTTCTCTGTCTGTCTTGAACCTTGTCTTTTTCCACATTCTGCCTGAGAGACACCATGTATTAAAACAAAAAAGGAAATTTGCCACACATTTCTTGTAATCTGGCAAAATAACAACAGCAAGCACAGACTGAAGTTCCGCAGGCTACCAGTAATTTTATATTAAATTATTAGTTCTGTAGTGTGTGTGGCTGTACTGTCAGTTGAACAGGCTTGAAGTGTCATAATGGACTGTGTTGCTCCCTACTGGGATGAAGTGGTAAAGCACAGCAATCGGTGAGGCACTCAGATTACATTTATTTAATGGTTTCAGGTTTTGATGTATTTAAAGGTATTTTAAGATCTAAAATGCTTCTGTGACTGCAATACAACATTCTTTGTTTATTATTATTATTACACTTCTTGTATCCAGGTTAGGTCACTGAATGTAGACGGAACAGGGTAAAGTGAATCCAATCCTATTGTTCCATTAATCTGGACTTTCTCCTGAAGATCGTATACTAATTGTTGCAATTAGATATTAGTCTTATTTCTCGTAAAGACAAAGAATACAATCATACCTAATATTTTCTGTAATTTCAAAACTGTTACTGTGGGCAAATTCCAAACGGCATTTTTGCACACTTCGGGAAGGGGGCGCCATTTGTAGGGGTGTTCCAAACTAAAGTGAACAACTAGATCCCTTCACGAAGGGCCCTTTCACTAGGCCGTTAGCGAAGGGAACATGCGATGGTCACTTCAAGGAAGTAATTTTATCATTTATGGTCATGTGACCCAGTAAATACTCGTGATTCATTTTAAAGCTAGATGGCGGAAGAGTTCGAGTTAACTTACAAACAGAGCAATTCAAGTTGTTTTGTTCGTGATATATTTCACACATTTTTGTCATGTTACGTTTAAAAAGTTAAGAAATGAGTTAGGTAATGCAGGGTCCAAGATGAGACGGCAAGTTTTAAAGTCGAGAGCAGAGAAATACACTCACACACATAACGCATATTTTAAAAACGTTTTTGTATAAAATGCATATTTATTTGCAACAGTTATGTTAACAGCAATAATTAGAAATGTCGTAAGAATAGCTATTCAGCTGATGGACACCGTGCTGCCTTGTCATGGGAACATCCCAGGTGAAGATAATGAGGAAATTACGTTGTCTTTCGTTGCTCCCTTCGCCAGTGCGTTCCAAACGGCTACATAAATTATGACACGTAAGTGCCCTTCAAAGTCCCCACTTCAAAGCTCTGCCCTTCGAAAGGAGTAGGGCATAGGGATGCTCACTTCCGTCTGGAATTTGCCCACAACTCCAACGTTACTCAGCGGGTTAACCCCGGAACATCTTTCCGGTCATTCATGTTTCTAACGGACTTATTTACAGATGCACCAACACGTGTGCGTCCAATAACTGTTACCGACTGGAATAAATCTGAAAAGAGAATTTGAAAACTAAGTTACCAGTTTTAACAGCATTACATGCTGTCAGTGGGAAACATAAAATATACGATTTTCTTCTTCTTTTTTTTTTTTTACTTTATCGTGTCCTCAGTGAGGCCCGACCCATCCGTCCAAGCGCTACGATTAATTAAATGTCAAATCCGATCTCAACGTGACTTTGATAAAGCACCGCAGTCATGTATCATACTGTACAACCGAAGCTTTAACTCTTCAATCAAACATTCCTCCCCAAAATGCATTTAAGTGTAACGTTACCCATCCTCCGTGGGGTAAGTGTGTGCTGTTGATTGTCTTGAATGTATTAGATGTTAAGGCATTTGTCATTAACACTAATTTACCATGATAACAATACTTTTTTCTAAAATACCATGGTTACCACAGTAAAACCTTGGTAATTTGGTATTAGCCACCCCTGTTTTAAAATAAATTGTTTTAAAGACATCTCATATATGTGTATCATTGTTTTACATTGTTAACTGTAACTGTGGTTACCATGGTACATTTTTTAAGGGTTTGACCTAACATGATAGAACAGAACTCATTCATTCCCTTCAGAGTACCAGACACCTGATGAACAGATCCTCACAGACATGCAGATGGAGAGTGGCAGTGAAGAGAAATTATAGCTTTTTTCAAGGTAAAGGACAGAAATGGGTAATTAGAGTTCTGCAAATTTTGTGTGTGTCAACTTTTCTCTTTTTTTTTCTGCAGATGAGGTGAAATCACTCAGAGCAATGCTCAGCCCTGACATCTCAAAGTAAGATATGATGAACAAATTGCTACTGTTTAATTGTTTTTGAATGGTATTTGTAGTAGGAATTTGTAGTATGTAATATCACACACACAACATGGGTGATTACTTATTACCATGGTCTAAACACATTGGAGACTGTCTGACTCGCTAATAATAGCTTATATGGTGTAAATCTACATTTTTGCTAAAATACCACAGACACTACAATTATTGTCAAAGTAGTAAAACTATGGTAACTTTCTTTAAGCATGAGCATGTTTTTAAAATTTCCTCTTGAGCATAATGGTCTATTCACACCAAACGGTTATATTATGTTGCTGATCAGAATTCGTAACATAGGCATCATGGCACATATAGATGCAGGCAAGACCACCACGACAGAGAGAATGCTGTACTACTCTGGCTACACACGGGCTCTCGGAGGTAAGGTGACATTTAGAAAGAAAAAAGATGAAGAATATGTTTAATGCTGTTATCATTAATGTAAAGAATGCTTAGCCTAATTATTTACATGTCTAAATATTAGATGAAAAACTTAAAACACTTCAATGGAAATCGGAAATGTTGCCATGGCAGCTAACTGAAATAAAATAAGTTGAAGTACTAATATTACTAAATCAAAATGAATGAAAGTCAAGTCAAGTCACATTTATTTATATAGCGCTTTTTACAATACAGATCGTTTCAAAGCAGCTTTAGAGATAACAGGAAAATAATGCACAAAAGTTTGTTTCCAGAAGAAAATAGCGTCACAGTCCAGCTTAAGTTCAGTGATGTTTCATTTTTTTTAAGTTATTAATTTAGTTCATATATATATATATATATATTATATATATATATATATATATATATATATATATATATATATATATATATATATATGTATGTATATATATGTGTGTATATGTACGTATGTATATGTATATATATATATATATATATATATATATATACAGTGAGGAAAATAAGTATTTGAACACCCTGCTATTTTGCAAGTTCTCCCACTTGGAAATCATGGAGGGGTCTGAAATTGTCATCGTAGGTGCATGTCCACTGTGAGAGACATAATCTAAAAAAAAATCCAGGAATCACAATGTATGATTTTTTAACTATTTATTTGTATGATACAGCTGCAAATAAGTATTTGAACACCTGTCTATCAGATAGAATTCTGACCCTCAAAGACCTGTTAGTCTGCCTTTAAAATGTCCACCTCCACTCCATTTATTATCCTAAATTAGATGCACCTGTTTGAGGTCGTTAGCTGCATAAAGACACCTGTCCACCCCATACAATCAGTAAGAATCCAACTACTAACATGGCCAAGACCAAAGAGCTGTCCAAAGACAGTAGAGACAAAATTGTACACCTCCACAAGGCTGGAAAGGGCTACGGGGAAATTGCCAAGCAGCTTGGTGAAAAAAGGTCCACTGTTGGAGCAATCATTCGAAAATGGAAGAAGCTAAACATGACTGTCAATCTCCCTCGGACTGGGGCTCCATGCAAGATCTCACCTCGCGGGGTCTCAATGATCCTAAGAAAGGTGAGAAATCAGCCCAGAACTACACAGGAGGAGCTGGTCAATGACCTGAAAAGAGCTGGGACCACCGTTTCCAAGGTTACTGTTGGTAATACACTAAGACGTCATGGTTTGAAATCATGCATGGCACGGAAGGTTCCCCTGCTTAAACCAGCACATGTCAAGGCCCGTCTTAAGTTTGCCAATGACCATTTGGATGATCCAGAGGAGTCATGGGAGAAAGTCATGTGGTCAGATGAGACCAAAATAGAACTTTTTGGTCATAATTCCACTAAACGTGTTTGGAGGAAGAAGAATGATGAGTACCATCCCAAGAACACCATCCCTACTGTGAAGCATGGGGGTGGTAGCATCATGCTTTGGGGGTGTTTTTCTGCACATGGGACAGGGCGACTGCACTGTATTAAGGAGAGGATGACCAGGGCCATGTATTGCGAGATTTTGGGGAACAACCTCATTCCCTCAGTTAGAGCATTGAAGATGGGTCGAGGCTGGGTCTTCCAACATGACAATGACAAGAAGCACACAGCCAGGATAACCAAGGAGTGGCTCTGTAAGAAGCATATCAAGGTTCTGGCGTGGCCTAGCCAGTCTCCAGACCTAAACCCAATAGAGAATCTTTGGAGGGAGCTCAAACTCCGTGTTTCTCAGCGACAGCCCAGAAACCTGACTGATCTAGAGAAGATCTGTGTGGAGGAGTGGGCCAAAATCCCTCCTGCAGTGTGTGCAAACCTGGTGAAAAACTACAGGAAACGTTTGACCTCTGTAATTGCAAACAAAGGCTACTGTACCAAATATTAACATTGATTTTCTCAGGTGTTCAAATACTTATTTGCAGCTGTATCATACAAATAAATAGTTAAAAAATCATACATTGTGATTTCTGGATTTTTTTTTTTTTAGATTATGTCTCTCACAGTGGACATGCACCTACGATGACAATTTCACACCCCTCCATGATTTCTAAGTGGGAGAACTTGCAAAATAGCAGGGTGTTCAAATACTTCTTTTCCTCACTGTATATATATATATATATATATATGTATGTATATGTGTGTGTGTGTGTATATATCAGTTCTCAGTTCAGGCAGCATTACAGGTCAGAAGTCAGATTGGTTTGGAACAATCAGAAAATGATCCCGTTCCATCTAGTTTAGGATCAGAGTCATCACACCGGGATGGAGACGGGTTTGTTGAGGATCAGTGCCGATGGCTGTCGTGTCGATGAAGTCTTCGATGAGAGTCTACTTGACACAATTTCTGCTGACACTTCAGGGATGCGTTGTGGTCGTGTCTAGGCGCAGGTCCTCCATCTGATCTGGATATGGCCTGGATCCAGCTGATTACAGTGAACCTTGGAATAAGCAGAAAGACAAGCATAGATGCCATTCTTCTTATGATGTAACGAGTACATCAGGTGTTATAGGAAGTGTTCCCGGTTCCGGCTGACCTAATTTATGCAGCCTAATAATCATTTAACTGATTTGAATAATAGAAATGTATCATTTTCTATGTGTATGCCAGGTCAAAGAGATGTGTTTTTAGTCTAGATTTAAACTGACAGAGTGTGTCTGCTTCCCGGACAACGTTAGGAAGACGGTTCCAGAGTTTTGATGCTAAATAGGAAAAGGACCTACCGCCAGCAGTCGATTTTGATATTCTTGGTATTATCAACTGGCCAGAGTTTTGAGATCGCAATAGACGTGAAGGACTATAATGCGTTAAGAGCTCACTCAAGTACTGCGGAGCTAAACCATTAAGTGCTTTGTAAGTAATCAGCAATATTTTAAAATGTATATGATGTGTAATAGAGAGCCAATGCAGTGTTGACAGGACAGGGCTAATATGGTCATACTTCCTGGTTTTGGTAAGAACTCGAGCTGCTGCGTTTTGGACCAGCTGTAGTTTGTTTATTATGCGTGCAGGGCAACCACCCGGTAGAGCATTACAATAATCTAGCCTTGAGGTCAAAGCTAAATAGAAATATTAAAAAAGACAAAAGCACTAAAATGAAAACTGCTGTCTGTACTGATATGATAGTATCATGATCCTTAAATAAATGTTTTTATTTTCTGTGATGTAAGTGTCATTGTAAATAGTCATATGTTGTGTTTAGATGTTGATGATGGAGACACTGTAACTGATTACATGGCCCAGGAGAGGGAGAGAGGAATCACCATCCAGTCAGCTGCTGTTACCTTTGACTGGAAAGATCATAGGATTAACCTTATAGACACGCCAGGTACACTTGACACATGTGTCCACACACTCATTCACACCTACAGAATAGTTTTCTATACAGGGCAAGTGACACACACCACCCTCCAAATTGAAGTAAGATCTGTAGGCAATCTAGGCATTATGTTATGGATGCATATATCTCTTAACTAATTTGTCACACTCATTTGGTTATTTTTTTTAAGTCTCGACTCTTATGTTCACCAAGGCTGCATTTATTTGATAAAAAATACAGTACAAAAGTAATATTGTGAAACATTATCCCAATTTAAAATAATTGTTTTGATTTTTATTATATTTTAAATGTCATTTATTCCTCTGATGGCAAAGTTTAATTTTCAGTAGACATTACTGACATTACTCCAGTCTTCAGTGTCTTCAGAAAGTTCAAAAGAGCAGCCTTTATTAATATATATATATATATCTATATATATATATATATATATATATATATATATATATATATATATATATATATATATATATATATATATATATATATATATATATATATATATATATATTTGTAACAATGTAAACATCTTTACTATCAAATTAATGTAGGTTATACACAATCATGATGGATTATCTTTCTTTTCTCAGGTCATGTTGATTTTACTCTGGAGGTTGAGAGAGCTTTACGAGTGTTGGATGGAGCGGTCGCTGTGTTTGATGCTTCTGCCGGAGTGGAGGTTTGGCTGAAATTTATTAATATAATGAATCATTGTATAAATTGATAACTGAATTAATTTAAAAAAATTGTTAGGGCAATGTGTAAGGGCAGTTTTTCTGTTGAAAATTATAATTGATTTAATTAGAAGGTGGTTTTCTTTGTGGTTTTGACATGAATTTCAGGCTCAAACCATGACTGTGTGGCGGCAGGCAGAAAAACATAAAATTCCTTGTGTGTGCTTCCTGAACAAGATGGACAAGCCTGCAGCTAGGTTAAAAACAAACATTTTACTGCTCATTTCTCAGAATCTCACACTTAAATTTAAAGCATCTATTACCACGTTGGCTAAAAAATAGCATGTGTTATTGATCTGAATGATTGACTGCAGTTCACTAAGGTTTAATCTCATTCTCATTTCTCCTAGCTTGAGGTACTCAATAGACAGCATAAAGACTAAACTAAAGGCCAACCCTGTTCTCCTTCAGGTAACCTTTTTTTAAACCTGGTAATCAACTACATTTACAAATGAAAAGATTCAGTCTTGATATTTGGTATCATTTGCAGATTCCCATTGGCTCAGGAAAGAGCTTTACCGGATTGGTGGATTTGATCACTAGGCAGAAAATGACTTGGCAGGGGAGCTCACTGACACATGATGGTCGTGCTTTTGAGATCAGCGCCCTCCAGCCCTCAGATGACCCAGATGTGCTCCAGGCTGTCACTGAGGCCAGGGAAACTTTGATAGAACAGGTGAAACACAAAAAAAATGTGTCTGAAAGCAACATAAGAAATTTATACATTTAGTGTGATTTTGAGTACACTAGAAAGTACAGTTCTGTCATCATTTACTCTTTTATGTACAACTTACTTTCTGCTGCAGAACACAAAAGATATTCTGAATACTGATTGTGTGCAAACAACAGTGGGCCCCACTGACTTTCCTTGTATGGAATAAACAACAATACTAAGACATTTGTCAAAGTATCCTGCAATTATGCAGGATATGCAACTGCGTTATGCAACTGCAACTGCTCATTTCTTGGACTGGGCAAATGTCTATTGTCCATTTATGTATGAACTGATTGTTTGTTCTTTACTGTCATTGTGAAGCGTCCTTGAGCTTGGGAAAGGTGCTATATCAATTAAACATTATTATTATTATTATTATTATCCTCTATTTTTCACAGAAGAAAAAAGTTAAACCGGCGGTTTGCAACGAATTAGATATAAGTATTTACATTTTTGTCTGATATACCCCTTTAAATGTATTGTGCTTTTTGATATTTTGTCATCTATGCAATGAATTTCAGATATTTGTAAATTTTGCTAAAGTTTCCACATTGCTGTAAGTATATAGATTGATATAGGTGCTCTGTTTGAACTGTGTGGACAGGTAGCGGATCTAGATGATGAGTTTGCTGAGCTGCTGCTGGGAGAGTACAGTGAAAATTTTGATGCAGTGCCTGCAGGGAAGGTAAGAATATACAGTTTGTCTGTACATGCTCCATGTTCTTCTCTTTTTATTGGGCAATGGAGTTATTGTGGAGTGTCCTGGATATTCACCATTGAAATTGAATATCCAGTTTCAGGAGGCAGTGAGGAGAGTGACATTAGCTCGTAAGGGGGTGCCAGTATTGTGTGGAAGCTCTTTGAAAAATAAAGGGGTTCAACCTTTGCTGGATGCCATCACTGCTTACCTCCCTGCCCCCAACGAGAGGAACCATGAGCTGGTGTGAGTACACCATCCTTCAGCCCCCCTCATCAACTCATTCTGCTCAAGGACAAGAAATCATGTTATGATTATGTATATGTGTTTCTGTCTTTCCAGGCGGTGGTATAAGGATGATCTGTGTGCGTTGGCATTCAAAGTGGTCCATGACAAACAGAGGGGTCCACTTGTGTTTGTTAGAATCTATTCAGGAAGCATGAAGGCTCAGTCAGCAGTGTATAACATCAATAGGAATGGGACGTAGGTTCAGTAAACATTTTATATTTTCAGGAGATGATTTTTGATGTCAGACTTATGTGTAATCTTCAATAAATGAGACCAAATTGCTATCATTCTCTGAAGAAAAAAAAATGGACTGATCAATATTTTACTTTTGCAGCATTTCACGTTTGTTATTGTGTTTTGTGCTTGAAAAATGCACTTTCGCAAAAAAAAAAAAAAGATACAAAGACAATTACTGGTGTTAAACTTTCCAGATTCCCGGATTTCCTCACTTCTTAACGATTAATTTCTTGACCATTATGATATTTTACAATATTTTACAGATATAGTTTATTTAAGCTCTACTCTCAAGAACAATCTTTTGTGTGTTTGTTGCTCCAGGGAGAGAATGAGTCGTCTTCTCGTGCCTTTTGCTGATCAGCACATAGAAATCCCTTCTTTGCCTGCGGGAAACATTGCACTCACAGTAGGACTCAAACAGGTAAACTCAACTTTCATGGGACAAAGAACACTTACATGTTTACTCAAATAGTTTGAACCGCTTTAAGAGGACAAGAATAATATAACACCTTCTGCCAGCTTATAGGAATGGAGTCTTCATCTCATGCATTATAAACCTTAAGAAAATAGAATTTTTGTTTTTTAATCTTTTTGTGTGTTTTGAGTCAGACCGTGACAGGCGACACCATCGTCTCCTCCAAAGCCTCTGCGGCAGCTGCGGTTCGACGGGCTCAGAAGGAAGCAGAGAGCAAGGGGAGCTCGCACAGGGAGAGCAGCAGTCTGGTACTTGCAGGGGTGGAGGTCCCTGAGCCTGTGTTCTTCTGCTCCATTGAACCTCCTACTATGGCCAAACAAGCAGGTAAAAACATTGTGAATAGGTCTTTAGAAATTAATTTTCCTGCAGCAAGTGCCAGGGTGATTTGTGGAGATCTCAGTGTGATTTGTGAAACAGATCTGGAGCATGCACTCAACTGCCTGCAGAGGGAAGACCCAAGTCTGAAAGTCAGAACAGACCCCGATTCTGGACAGGTAAAGTCATTTGTTTACACTTGTAGTTCGGTCCTCTTGGTTCATAATACATTTAGGCTGTCAGTCCAAATCTGATTTTTGTGCATATCCGATTGAAATCTGATCAGATTTAGCTTGTGTGAACGGCAAAAAAATCACAAAATTCGATTTTTAAAAATCTGTATTGAGCTACATTCATATGTGGTTTGAAATCCTATTCAAATCGAATTTATGGAAATCCGTTTCAGTCTGACTGCCCTGATCAGATTTCGCCTGGTTTATGTGACTTTCTCTCGCCACATAAAACGTAATCGTCGGACGTTTGTTACAGGAAACATGCTGAAAGTCGCTTCAGAAACAATGGGCATTTCCAAATACCCACACTTGCGGTCTTGGCCACTTGAGAGCACGTGCACAAAGCTGCCAAAGCTCAGTGCCCTGAACGCACACTATCTTGAATACCGCATCGGAATGGTATTCGAGGCTAAGCGTATCCCATCATGCATTAGGATGTCATTTTTAAGACCGAACCAAAAGATACAAAAAAATTATATATTTTGTGACGGAACTTAACGAACATATAAAACAATGCTGTGTACTGGGTGCTCGTTGTATGTGCACACGTATATGATGGTATTTTGGCCAGCTGAGAACTCATGAAAAGTTTATAAAATGTATAAAGGAGTCAAAACAGCTGCAGCAGTTCCTCCGTTGCACACAAACGAAGATCTGCTGCAAGGAGACTGCATTTCTGACAACCGTACTGAACTGTAAAGGGCAACATAGCTCCTATGACGAGAAAAAACTGACATCACGCCCTGTTTTTGGTTCATTTAGATGTCTTTGGTCCGTGTAGAGTTCATATTTCAGTCGAACCGCACTAGAGTTCGTTTAGAAGCTTTCACACTTCATCAAATGAGCTGTGCTAACAGAACCTGCTGTGTGAACACCCTGAGAGACTACTCTGCTCTGATTGGTCAGATGTCCCAGTCTGTTGTGATTGGTCTACTGCTTACAGCGCGTGTCGAAACTAAACCCTTATTACCATATCTGTATTTCAGGTTCGGACGGTACTTCAGCACTTTCATACACACTGATATGAACAGTAATGATGGTGTTGGTTTTACTGTCCTTGTCCGAAGTGCATGCAAAGTGGATTTGTTTTTGCCCTCAAACACTAGTTGTAGCTGAGCCCTGGAAAAGCAGACTCTATTCGTGGGCAGCCAGTGAAGACCATAGGTTAGCATTATGCTTATTTTTCACAAACCTACTTAGGTTTGTGTAGGAAGTGAGTAATTATAAGTAATTGCTGACAGCTTGTTTCAGGCAGTTCAGAAGTTTTTCTTTCTTTCCGTTTCTTGTGCACTTTGGTCTTTGAAACTTTGAAACTTACAATCAAAAACGTCTATTTTACCCCCGACATGAAAGGTAATATCGGGAAAAGCATAACAGGGACACTTTACATATTTACTGTTGTTCCATCTTAAGTTTAGTGATTTGCACGAAGCCCTAATCCTAAGTATTACATTTTAACAAATAACTCATCCTGCATCATTTGTGCTATGGACCTTAAAGGGATATTTCACCCAAACATGAAAATCATGTCATCATTTACTCACCCTCAAGTTGTTCCAAACCTGTATAAATGTCTTTCTTCTGCTGAAATATTTATTTATCTCAAAATAAGATATTTAGAAGAATATGGGTAACCAAACAGTGGATGAACCCCATTGACATCCATAGTATTTTTTTCTCCTGTTCTACAACTTGTTTATTCACTTTTTTAACCACATACACACAGACGGTACTGTGTGGCATGGGAGAACTGCACATTGAGATCATCCATGACCGTATAAAGAGAGAGTACAACATCGAAACACATCTAGGACCCTTGCAGGTGGCCTACAGAGAGACCATCGTCCAGTCAGCAACTGCCACAGGTAAGGCCATGCAAACTGTCACTTCCTCATCATTACTTGCAAGTCTGCCTCTGTTATCGCTTTGCTTGTGATGAATCATTAAACCTATTTCCCAGTGACAGTGCATCTGTTTTGTTTGTCTGCTTCACTGTTTTATGATTCAGTAAAAATATTGGTTGCAATAGACTTTGTCCATGGTAAAGACTAGGCATAAAACAATAAAATGAAAAACAGAACAGCATATATGACCAGTCACGTGCCCTGTTTCAATGTACACTGTTCAAATGTTTTGGGTCAGTAAGTCTCTTATGTTCACTAAGGCTGCATTTATTTAATCAAAAATACAATAAAAACAGTAGTATTGTGAGGCATTATTACAATTTAAAGTAACTGTTTTCTATTTAAACATATTTTAAAATGTAATTTATTCCTGTGATGGCAGAGCTGAGTTTTCAGCAGCCATTACTCCACATGATCCTTCGGAAATCATTCTAATTTGCTGCTTGAGAAACATTTCTTAATATTATCAACAGTTGTAGTGCTTAATATTGTGTGGAAACTCTGATCATTTTAATTCTAAACAAAACAATCTTACTGACCCCAAACAATTGATATCAGCAGTGCTTATTAATCCTTTATTTTTGGGGTAACACATTCTATTAACTAGAAGTAACTTTGCAACAACATGTCAACTTAACTTTAGAGTATTAGTAAACTGTGTTCTTTATATCTGCCAACACTTTATTTTGATGCTCCCCCAACAGACTGACTGTAACAGGTCCACTGTCCTGCAGAGTTTAGCTCCAACCCTAATCAGACACACCTGAAGTAGCTACTCAAGGTCTTCAGGATTACTAGAAAGTTATAGTAAGGTGAAGGTGGAGCTAAACTCTGCTGGGAAGTGGACCTCGAGGGCCAGAGTTGAGTAGCCCTGGACTAGAAGTACCTTTGCAAGTACATATTAACTCATTCTACTAACCCTAACCTAACAGTCTGCAAATATTAAAGTAAGAGTAAATTCCAGTATGATTTGTATGATCATTTCAGACTCGTTAGATCGTACTCTGGGAGACAAGAGGCATGTTGTTACTGTGGAGCTTGCTGTCCATGCTCTGATGCAGGAGTCTAGCTCTTCTTGTGACATGACTTTTGAGGAGGAAGTAAAAGCTCAACTCCCTGCTGATGTCAGAGAGGCTGTTGAAAATGGAGTCCAGAGCGCCTACCTCCAAGGTAACCGAAATAGTTACTTTAAAACCTTTGTCATTCATTACGTTCATATATACTAACATTCAAAAGTTTGGGGTCCGATTAATATATTGTTCAAATAAATGAATACTTTTTTTTTTCAACAAGGACAGGAAATACATTTATAATGTTACAAAATATTTTAATTGCAGATCAATTATGTTATTTTAAACTTTCTATTATCATTACATCTTAAAAGTTATGGTTTACACAAATGTTTTCAACATTGATATTAATAAGAAATGTTTCTTGAGCACCAAATCAGCATATTCAAAGGATTTCTGAAGGATCATGTGACACCGAAGACTGGAGTAATGATGCTGAAAATTCAGCTTTGGTATCACAGGAATAAATCACATTTTTAAACATATTAAAATAGAAAATCGTTCACAATATTACTGTTTTTACTGTATTTTTGATCAAATAAATGCAGCCTTGGTGAGCATTAGTGACTTCTTTAAAAAAAGTCAATCTTATAATCCTACAGACCCCAAACTCTTTTAAACGGTGGTGTATAACTGATACTTTGGCTGTTCAGCTATAGTTTTGCGGTACACTTGGGCCTGTCTATAGGTCTAATATCCCTGTCAGCCATATGCTATATTGGTAACCCATCTCCCTTTTCTTCCTCTGTGCAGGTCCTGTGCTGGGTTTTCCTCTACAGGGAGTACAGACAGTTATCCAGCATGTAGGTTTGGAACCAGGCACTTCTGCAGCCATGGTGTCAGCCTGTGTGTCCCGCTGCATGCTAAAGGTACTCAAACACTATCCTGTCTCGATCATTTTCAAATAACGTCACATCTGACTTTGTGTCCTTCTCTGTTTGAATGCATGCAGGCTCTGAAGCTGGCTGGAGGGCAGGTTTTGGAGCCGGTGATGGCTCTGGAAGTGACGGTAGGGGAGGAACATCTGAGTCCTGTGCTTGCAGATCTCGCCCAGCGACGTGGTACTGTATGCGACATCCAAACTCGACAGGAAAACAAGGTTTTGATGGCTACAGTTCCTTTGGCTGAGATAATGGTAAGTGTGCAGTGCTGTCTGTCACTAAAAATATTACCATGACATGTGTCAGTAATAGCACAATTTAACTGACATTATATATCAATATGTGTAGTAAGGCCATTCAAATTTAACTCACCGGATGATTACCATATACTCCATAAATACATTAGGAATACAAATTTTATATACATTTTCTTTTTTGCCTCAAGGGCTACTCAACCGCTCTGCGCACTTTGACCTCTGGGAACGCCACCTTTTCTCTGGAGCTGTCCAGCTATGAGCCCATGAACACTCAGGACCAGAACACACTGCTGAACAAGATGGCTGGACTGGCTTGAACCAGTAACTGTCACCAGCTGAACTGACCATATATATACAGATACAAATTTTGATTGTTCTGTGATTGGCTGCTTCCATATGGTCCAGAAGATAAATCTTAGAGACTATATATGTATGTACGTGTTTATAAAATGTAAAAATTTTACAACAACAATGCAGCCATGTTTTATTTAAATATTTATTTCAATTATAAAACACTTATACCTAGCTTTGGAAAGTAATTAAAAAGACTTCAAAATTCCATAAAATTTATTCACAAGAATATTCATTACCATTTAATAAAATGTAAGCCTACAGAGATAATCCAGATGTACAGAAGTGTCCATTTAAAAATTATAATCAAGTTCTGGATAACTGGTTCAGTGCATACAACAGCAAATCATAGTATTGGAATGGCTAACATGGTTTGACGTTTTAAAGTGTTGTCCTGCGATTCCCTTTAATTGTCTACGGTGAACTAAATCCTGAAGTTCACAGGCCCTTGTACTCATGACGGCAGTGGCCAACAAATAGAGGTTCTGCAGGAATGCCTCTCCTGATTGGAAAAAAAAAAAAAAAAAAAATCACTTTCACCAGTGAAATATACAAAAATATGCCTGCGCAAATGGCTAGTAAATAAGAAATGAACTGAACCTGAAAACTGCCTTACAAGAAATTGTTATAATCAAAAAATAAATAAAGCAATCAAGAATCTAAAAAACAAATAAATCCAAAAATAAACACAGGACTCCTAAGCATCATGATTATTACACATATTAATAATGCAAGAATAAAAAAGATAATGGAACCATATGTTGTATTAGTTGGGATTGCATGATTAAATGTGCCACTCGTCATAGTTTAACTCACTTGACCATGCGGCAGCGATGCTGGGTCAGACGACTATAGGCCTTACTGATGTCTGTCACACTTTTATCACTCCATAACCTCTCAGCGACAGCACTGGCTCTTGGCCTGCAATGGCACAACAACAAAAAAAACACATATTTACATAATTCCTAATATACAAATAAATACTAGGTTTGGTTTCAGTTTTGGTACAAACTCCATTAATGAATTGCTTCTTTGTATATGGTTAGTCTTTGTGTTGGTACAGTTGAGTTATATATTTTTTCTTAGTTAAGGTTGCAGTCATACCAGAGTCGAGGAGTGAGGTTGGTGGCATCTACATACTCTCCCCAAAGACAAGCTTCTCCTCCAATCACCAGCTTCTTCTGTGCATCCGTGCCTGTTGTCAAAATGCCATTAAAAAAATCATAATTAAGAGTATATAGATTCAGTTTAATTGTAAGATTAGTGCAAGACAATTCAAACAGCTAGAACATAAAGGTGGGCAACATAAATTCAATTAACTGAATGTTTTACAACACTGAAAGGATAAAATATGGTCCGACTAAGAAGCAATGAGTTAGTCCTGTTTGAGACTGAAACTTTAAGCAGTAAGACTCTATATGTGTCTATTGTATCCATATGTCAAACACCAGAATACTTGGAGACAAAGAAAACCATTTTAACTGAGTTGTGACCGAATAGACAAACTGTCAGTCTGTACAAAATACCATAGTCACGTGACAAGCATGTTTGCATATCTACTAAAGGAAAACGGGTCACTGACAATGCCATTACTATGACAAAGCTTTGGACTGAAAGAACTGATCCTCATTGATTTAAGGATATGTGGTGTAAATGATTGTCTACAATCACATACCATCTTTGCTATTCACCGTTGTTTATGATTGTGTGGCTGACCTTCAAAACCTAAAACCAACCAGAGGTAAACTCCAACATAGCTAGCATAATCATGTATTGTGTGAACATTGTGTCATTGTTTGTTTGTTTTTGTTTTGTTTACCCCAAACCATGAGATGTTGCTTGATTTAACAAATTAGAAACAGAACAGAAGGCCCAAATAAATCCACATAATCTTTCTCTGCGAATGACACACACCAGTGAAATTTTGGGGGTCGGGTTTGTAAATGTTCTCCCAGTCCTGGCCGTAGTTGATGCGGTTGAGGTACCAGGGTGTGGAGAGAAGAACACTGAAACCAGCCGCCGTTACCTGCGCCATCTCATCTTGGTACTGCGGCCGTTCTTTCCACACATGGATCATTGTGTCGGCTTTCAGCTACATGTGTACACATACACACGCACGTACAGTATAACACACAAACGGACACACCTCAACGTAGACAAATTCTTCTGGACTCCATTTAAGGTCTTCATATCAGATTTACAGAGATACCAAAGTGATCAAGCTGAGACAGCATGGTAATAAAGAACTAGTCACAAACATAGCTGCTTTAAAGTGACAAAATATAGTTATACAATATTTGGCATTAAATCAATTACCAATTGTGACAAAAATAATTACGGTTTATCAAAATTGCCACTACATGTAGTCCAGAGAAATACGCCCATTGAGTTTCATATTGTCAGATGCTCATCTTTGACTCGGAATCAACATGCATGCTTTATCATCAGATCATTAGTTAATGGCAACAGTTAACTGACAACAGTTAAAGGGATATTTCACCCAAATGAATGACCTGTATGAATTCCTCTCTTCTGCTGAACACAAAAGAAGATATTTTGAAGAAAATGGGTAACCAAACAGTTCACGGGCCCCATTGACTTCAATAGAATTTTTTCCATACTGTTTGGTTACCCATTTTCTTCTAAATATCTTCTTTTGTGTTCAGCAGAAGAGAGAAATTCATACTGGTTTGGAACAACTCAAGGGTGAGTAAATGACAGAATGTTTATTTATATCCCTTTAAAACTGTTGTTTCATAGAGTAGCATCTAATAAGATGAAGGCATGTTTATTGCAGTGATATTGTGTATTGATTTTAACAAGGCTGGAGCAAGGTGGAGGAGGAACTATTCAAAAGTAAGGTGAGGTTTTATTTTTTTTTAGAAATTTCTTTTCTTTTCAGAAAGAAATAATTTTTGATCAAATAAAGGCGGCCTTTGTGAGCATAAAATACTTATTTCAAATAAAAAAATAAGACACGTAACAGCTTTTAAAAAAATCACGAGTGGGGTAATAATGATGTATTTTATGTCATAGAATAAATTGTGAAAGTGTCTTGAGCTTGTGTTCACCACAGACCTTATTTCAGCCATTTAGCCAAAATCCCATTTAACCCTCTGGAGTCTGAGGTGTTTTCTGGGCCCTGGAGGTTTTCTGACATGCTCTGACATTTATGCTTATTTCTGTTACTTGTGACATCATGGCTAAAGTCTAATTACACTGTATTCAGCACAAACTCTGCTACAATAATGTCAGCAGCATACATGTAAAAGTTTGTAGTTTTGAGATAATGACGTTTATGCGTGGTTTGTGAAAAAACAAAACAAAAATTGTCACTGAAATAAGGTCATGAAACCCATACTGATTAGTTCTTCACAAGACTTTTGAAAATTGTATCACGTAGCCTAGAATATTTGCTCCAAAACTATGTGAAAATCATCCTGACAGTGACAACTCATTCAGATAAAACAATATATCGATTTTAAATTTGTAAGACATGTTTTGTGTAAGAAAGCTTTATGCGAGGACGCGTGAACACCTCATGCATCATGAATATTAATGTCTTTCACACCTGAGAAAGACAAAGACCCTCCCATAATGGGCCTATCAGGAGCTATCAGGCCCTACCATTCTGAGGAACCTTGCACAAAGAATGAGGAGATTTAAAAAAGAATTGCTTTTTGATTGTTTGGATTTATTTACAACATAACAATCCAAAGATACACAACAAAGGACAAAAAAGCACAAATTATTTAACACACTGATCTAAAGACAGAGATTTGAACAGTCACACACCTTTGTGCCATTCATGAAACATAGTACATACCTGTCATTTCCAAGGTGTTTGATTTTTCATTTACCATGTACAGAGACTCATGTGAATGTTGAAGTCAGCAGGACTCATCAGTGGGGCATCTGGTCCCTGTATAAAAAAATAAAAATAAACACCTGTGAACATGCTGATATCAAGAGAAACTACAGGGCTGCACGATTTTGGGAATACATTTTATATTTTTCTGGTTAAAATTGCGATTTAAAATGTACAAAATACACACACACACACACATATATATAAATAATGAACACCAGGTTTGTTGTGCCTTGTAGGCCGTGCAGTGCTGCATAAAATAATATTAACAATAACCTATTGTAGGCGGCCTATAAATCGTTAAAAAGGAACATCAGTAACACTACACGAGAAAAATATATTGATTATCATATGTTACTTCAAATGTTTCCATTCGCTATGACGTTATGAAATGAGATTGGAGTAAAAACATGAAGCCTAGGCCTAATGCACAGCGCGACTGACTCAAACTCACAGCGCGTGCAGAGAACATTTACTGAAGCGATCGAGCCGCTCCAAACTATGAAACATTATTGTTACCATCTACGTTTGAGCAGATATCCACAAACAAAGTATTTAACAGTGAACACGGGTCTAAACATTATAATAATCACCATATTAGAGTAAACACTCATACTAGCCTACTTTTATCATGCTGTGTTTTATTATCGAAAAACATCCTCGTGTCGTACATGTAATTGTACATTTAGCATTGAAAGGTTGCCTCTAATTCACATTTCAACATGTTTCTGTCTATATATAGATAGCCTACATCAGGCACGGCGTCATGGGTGGGCCTGACGGGCCTGGGCCCACCCACTTTTCAACAGGCCCACCCAAAAAAAAAAAAAAAAAAAAAAAGTAATAGGCTATATTCAAATTTTGTCAAGAATTATAAAAAATCGTCAATAAGCTCATAATTTGTACTAAAATAGTCTAAATGTTTAGTTTTAAAACAATTTTAAAAAGCTGGCTATGTCTATTTGGATGTTTCTGCGCAAGTTCAGCAGACAGTGGGGTTCGGGTTTGTTCCGATCAGAGCTCTTGAGTGGAGAGCGCATTTCTGAATATTCCGCTCCGCTCACTCATTCCGTAGCGTCGTTCGCTCAACCCAGAATGACCTGCTGGTTCGAAAATATGTGGAATAAGGGCTGCCTCCGACTAATTTTTTTTTTTCTAGTCGACTAGTTGTTAATTTAAGCCATTCGTGGACAAATCGCCCCTTTATATTAATTTAATTACTTAGGCTATCGCTATCCTACAGGATAATAAGCGTTATGACCGCACGCATAAAGCTTGCCACAAAGAACCGGTTAAAGTAATTATGAATGTGTCTAAATTAGCAAGGAGACATTTAATTGTTTAGTAATAAACTGGTGTTTTCTGTGTCGCTGCAAAGATGAAGTTGACAATGCGGACTCTCCATGAACGCCAGAGAGTAATGCATATTTCATATGGATTAGGCTACATAATCAGAGAGTAGCCTATTTATTTTGGTTTGAATATTTTCGTTTAAAAGTAGACATTTCAAGCTTTCTGTAATAGATAACCCATATTTCTCAAATCTGTGAGGCACAAGCTGAGTTTCGGCGCCCTCCAGGTCACGTGCAATGCAAGTGATCGTGCCGGCGCCTTATTACATTGTCTGCTGTATATGCTTCTTATTTATTAAATACGGAAAATTTATTGATAAAACATTGATCAAAATTAAGATACAATTTATACAAAACGAAAATCTTTTAAAAAGAGTTTTCTATAAAACAAAACTTAATGAAGTCGTCAAAATCTTTTTTTACCAAAAACAGCGCTGTTGCTAGGAGGGCGCCAGCGCCTCTGCCTCGCGAGTGGATGATAGCCCTGAAGACGCCTAGCAATGATATACCTTTAGTGGTAGTATACCTTTAGTTAAGTTATACCTTAATAGTCTTCGTAGCGCGCTATGAGACAATGTTATCGGAAAATGCAGCCCAGTATGATGCGTATGGTGCGTAATGGAGATTCCAAAGCGCTCTTCTTTGGTCAGAACCATGGAGAGCGATCGCGGATAGGTCTGTCCTATGCACCGAAACTTTTAACAATGCAACAAAATATTTAAAGAGCATCAAGCTATTAAAATCTATATTATGTATACGCACAGATAATATAGGCTAACAGTAGGCTATAGTCAATATTTTTGCAGTATATATATCCAAGCAGTGATTGGATAACGTTTTTTTATTTATTTTTTTATTTAACGTTTTTAATTTAAGGCCCACCCACAATTGGTCTGGCCCATCCAAAACTGGAATCCTGGCGCCGTGCCTGGCCTACATATATGTACGACATAGGCTTTATGTTTTTACTCCAATCTCATTTCAAGATGTACATTTTAGTCTGGCACCAGTTTAAATAGTAGCTACAATGTTCAAGTTTATACAACAATAACATATGCTTACTATTAGGAGTGGAAATGTCTTACCTTAAAAATCTTATCTTCAAATCGCGTTCTTCTAATTCTTCTGAGGTAAATCCAAGGTAAACAGCACAGCACAAACACAGTCTCAACGAAAAGCAGAGAAGTGCGTTACTGTAGTCTCCGATTCTTTGTTTTGAGGTAATGAGGGCATTTACAGGCCCACGTGGACTATTTGCATGTCAATCGCTCGTGCGCACGTGGGCGTGGTCAGATTAGAGTTAATTAGCTCGGACTGGAGAAACTGTACATGTCGTTGCTTTCATACGGATTACTTAAACAGAGAATATTTGTTTTTGATAGGATTTACATCATTTAAAAATGGAGACTTCAAGCTTTGTAAAGACATATGTTTCATGTCACACTAGTGACAAGCATTCGCTGAGTTACAGATCATTTTCTGTCGCGTTTCAGAATGAACTTCACATTGAGAAAGATGGGAGAGCGCGCATCATGTTTATTTTCTTTATTTTACGGAAAACACATTTTGTTTTTATTATTAGTGTACACAAATAAAAGAAGACATTTAACAGTTTTGAATGATGTATAAAAGCTAGACTATCGCCGACCCCACTTAGGGACGATGGAACTGGAAGTGCTAAAATGTGTTTCCATGTTTTTGTCTACAAAATGACGTCATACCTGCACCACTCTATACCATCTCTACCCAGACAACATCCTCAACCCCCAAGCCTTTAGGTGATTTAACACCAGGCCAGCTTACATGACTATTTTCAGTGCAAAAACCAGCTTAAAAATTAATAAAAAGTATAGGCCTAGTGCTTGAAAAAAGCACTAGGTTTTTTGTTAAAAAAAATTTATTTGAAAAGTTTTGTTGAAAAGTTTTATTTGAAAAGTTTTTTTGTTTTTTTTTGTTTTTATCTTTTTAAAATATATTTGATTAAAACTCTAAAACTTAATCTGGACCATCTTTCTTAACTTTAAATTGCAAACGATCACTAGATTAATAAACTAATGGTGCTAAAACAAACTATATGAGACTTTGGCTGAAGAAACTGACCAGGGAAACTGAGTGGCTCAACTTTGTAGTAGCGTTGCCAGTCCTGTCCATAGCTAATGTAGTCCAGGTACCAAGGGGCAGAAAGAATGGTTGTAAATCCTGCCCCAGTCACATTCTGTAGCTCCTCCTCCATCTTGTTCCCCATCCACACTTCCACAACAGTGTCATCCTTCAGCTGGAACAAATTATTTTTTTCTCTCTTTTCGGCAGTTAAATTGTTACGAGCAAACAAATACATTTACTTGCAAGCACAGGTAAAAATGCTAATTTAGTGGTATGTTAGCAGTGGCTTGTGAAAAAGCAAGCATGCAAGTCAAGCTATTTGTGATTAAATCAAAGCCTAATCTACTTTAACCTTCTTAAAGTCATTTGAAGTTACAAAGCATTGTGGACCTACTAGAATTTGTAATTTAATAATAACAGCTTAGTCTAACTAAGCTCCCAATAACTAAGTTCCCAATAAGACTGTAAAGTCTGAATATGATTTTATGGATAAAATTGTATGGATCTACATTACTTTCTAACATCTTCTTATCACATCCACACAGATAAGAAGAGATGAGCCTTACCTTCACCCCATTATCGAACACTTCTTGCCACACCATGTAACCTTTCTTGGTAGCAGCCACAATATCAAGTAACCTGATTGTCATTGATGAATAATGTAAGAATAACTTTGCCAGATTGTGTTCTGATTTATACTTTAACACAATTGCTAAGGGAGACAATAAATATCAAACTATAACTACAATTACATACTAATGGGGGAAAATAATAGGAAAACTATCATAACCATCTTGTTATTTATATTACAAGCCAAAAATAAATGGACTTCCTGACTTTACTGAAGCTCTGACCTTTGAATGTAAAAGGACTCCAGTTTGCTGTAGTCTGTGCCAAAGCCCTGCTGCTCCATAAACTTCCGAACATCAGGATTGGACTTCCTACAGGAACAATGAGTAGAATGTAAGTATTGTGTGATTTGGGTTCATATTCTGGAAAATGATTTGGGTAAGAAGCTTCTCTCTTCTTCGCACCAACAACTGAAGTCAACCTCGTCTCCCCCCAGGTGAATGTAGGCATCAGGGAAGACAGTGCTGATCTCTTTGAAAAACTGGGCCATGAACTCATAAGAGGAGTTTAAGATGGGGTTCACCGGTCCAAATGTTCCAGAAGGAGTAGAACCACTGTAACAGGGTGTTAGCAGATCCTTTATGCCTATGGGAAGGAGCAACAGAGAGAAAACAGTTTGTTATATTAATCTGTAACTGAAACATGACTCTATAAAGCCCTCATTTATCTTGTCCACCAACTAACCATTGCCCCATGACTGTGTGTGTCCTGGCGTGTCAAACTCCGGGATGACCCGGATCCCCCTCATACGGGCAAATTCAATGACCATCTTCACGTCAGATGGAGTGTACACATGTGTGAATGGGTGATAGGCTCCCTGTCAGTCACAAAAGAAATAGGGAAAACGTGATCAATACACAAAAATAAACACTTCCCCAGTCAGTTTTTACAGTGGCAGTTGGATTCTACGCCCAAAGCATGTGAACTGAAGCTAATGCTTTTGATTTAAGGTGAAATTTCTACTCTAAAAGGAAACTGACACGTCCTACGGCAGTATCATCATTTTGTTGTACATTTTTATTCCTTACCTTTCGCTTTCAATGCAGCAAAATACAAAAAAAAGTATATACATTTATCTATACATTTAAAAGCTATTTAAAAATTCTTTATTTTAAAAGATGCCTTCTCTTTTTTAAGTCTTTAAATAAACTTGGAATGTTTCAGTGTAATTATAGTTTGATACATTAACTTGTGTTCACCCATTTACATGATGTTAAAGGAGAACTCCGGTCAATTTACATAATGGTGTTTACAAAATGATGTTTATTCAGCCAGCGCGCATACCTGTATTTACATCCTGTTTTCGGTCGAAGTCCACAGTAATCGATTGTCGAGTTCACGCGCATAGGTTTAGTACATATGATCACGCGCGTGAACTCGACAATCGACTACTGTGGACTTCGACCGAAAACAGGATGTAAATACAGGTATGCGCGCTGGCTGAATAAACATCATTTTTTATATATTTCTTTCACATCTACTGCAGTCAGATTCACCCGCGTTCACTCAGAAGGAATCACTCACATGACCTGTGCACTTGTAATGACACATCAAGGATGTTAAGAGGCTAAAAGCAGGTTTAAAACTTGCCCCATTGAAGTCAACAGGGTGCAAATTTTAAAACGAGGATAACACGTTGTAGGCAACACCGATTTTTGTCATTGTTCTCTGTACTGACAGCACTCCAAATGTACAAAAAAATTAGCTCAATGTTAAAATTGACCGGAGTTCTCCTTTAAACACCAACATAAGTGATAATAGGAGTTGGAGCCACACTTTTAGGATTCTAGCATGGTAATCCACTAACAACTTGTATAAATGAAATCTACAATATATTTTGTGCCCTGGTAATGTCCAAAACAGGTAATGTGTGTGTGCATCACATCCTCACCTTCTGACTTAACTCAGGGAATGTACGGCTCATAAAAGGAAATGACTGATCGTCCACAATGTGCCAGTGGAATACGTTAAACTTGTTCATCGCCATAGCTTCCTGTAAAAATGAGATGTCTCTTTACTGAACACTGTGGAATAAGAAGCATTTCAAAACCTGGGAAGGTCATTGCACACATGTCCATTGATAGGAACATTTAATTCTAGATCAAATTACAAAGCTACGGACAAACAAATTCTCACCATTGCGCGCTGGCCACAATTCTTTCTAGACAAACCATGTGATGATCTTGTCTTGTGATTACGGTCATGTGTGAACGTAAAGAACCTGACTTTCCAGTCTTACAAATAAAATAACATCCTTGAGCTATTTAGCTGACACATGGCTTCTAATGAGGAAACTGTACATTCACGTAAAAATGTCACCAATTAATCACAGCCAATTTTGCTGGTAAAAAAGAAAATGCCCGTCTAGACCCATGTATGTATTTATGTCAAGTCTGTCATTATAAAGAAAATAATTTCAGCTCACCAAATTGGCCAAAATGACTTTGAGTGGCAGGAAGTGGCGAGACGAGTCCAGGAGGATCCCTCGATGGGCAAACCGTGGGAAATCTGAGATGACTGTCTTATTGATGTTGTTCTGTTGAGAAGACAAAAAGATGCTTTGGTTTGAGAAGAGCTTAGACGGATCAATAGACATTAATTCATACATAAAGTCTTAATCAAGTACAACAATGCAGCAAATAAGGGTTTGCTTTGAACTTACAACTCCATAGTCATCCTCATAGACCAACTGGCTGAATGTGTCCAGTCCTTACAACAATAAGCATATGAGGAAGTTACACATTGAGGAAACCACACTTGATGATAAAACATCTTATATTAACAGAATATAAAGACTGCAGTCTCTTCTTCTCATTATTTATGATGTTGGGATCACATAGAAATGTAACTGAACTGCTATCTTAAAGTATATGGGGTTGTTAACGTGATAAGCTGTGCCCGTGACCCATTTTACATTTTCCCTGTCCTACAAATGTCATCAAGAAAATACTTTAAAGTATGTCTGTGTTTGTTAGAGGAGTTTGTAAAATGTACACTACCATTCAAAATCAAAAGATTTTCTTTTTGTTTTTGAATCAAAAACATCTCTTATGTTCAAAAAGGCTGCATTTATTTGATCAAAAATACAGTAAAAACAATAATACTATGACAATTTAAAAGAACTGTTTTCTGTTTCATATTTCATTCCTGAAATGGAAAGCTGAATTTTCAGCATTCATTACTCCAGTCTTCAGTGTCCTGGACATGATCCTGAATCATTCAAACATGCTGATTTGGTGCTCAATAAACATTTCTTTTTATTATCAATGTTGAAAACAGTTTTGCTGCTCAAAATTTTTGTGGAATATTCTGTCTGGTTCACTGATAAATGGAAAGCTAAAAGAACACCATTATGTAGTTTCGCTTACCTCGCAAAGCTCCCCATACATTAGCAGCTTTCAATACAGCAGACGGTGAATCAACTGACAGCTCATCTACACAAAGAGAGCAAAACTTTAGTTACAAAGACAACCAAAACATTCACTGACTCACACCCAGTCCACACATGTTGATCACAACACATCTGACTGAAGAAACAATAAGTGATTTTTGACTTTGATGATGCAGTTTTGGTTACACTTTATTTTAACGTGTCTTAATTGTTACACTGTAAATATACATTTAAGTACTGAGTAATATTAAGTAACTACTTTACTATATATGTTCTTGTTACAGGATTAGGGTTTGGTTTATGGTTAGTTGCATGTAACGGTGCATAATTTACAGTTATTACTAAAGTAACTACATGTAACAATGACACCTTAAAATAAAGTGTTTATTTTTGGTAACACATATTAAAAAGAAAAACGTAACAAAATACTTTGCACTGGTCAAATGTTACTACATCTAAAAAGATCCCGTCGCGTTAATACATTAACCAGATTACAGCTCCGACAAACAGGTGTCTATTATTGGATTTTCCCTTCTTCTATTGGATTAGAGAGCACTGAGGTTGCGGTGTTGTGGATCACAGAGGCGGAAGGGAGAAGAGCTCACATGACTCGTCGGTTTGCAGACTCGGGTAACCGTCGCACTCCGGATCAGCTGCTGTAATCCATACCTTAAGCTCCACAAGATCGGAATCAAACGCTTTCTTTCGGCTCTTCTCGTGCTTCTTCAGTTCGCCAAACATGTATTCAAAATATCTGCAAGGCAAATGGTCAGCTCATGAACCCAAATCAATTGCTTACTGTATGTTTGACGTGGTGGGGCGCGCAGATTGCTATAAATACTCGCGTGGTACTGTACTTCCTGTTAAAACTCAACATTAGCGTCTTTCATAACACAATGTCAGCATAAATATAAATTAGATATGTTACAGTACCTGCGAAATGCATTCTCCAGTAGACTGCAGCCCGGTCCGGCGGAGGACTCTTTCGCGTGGACGATCTGAAATCTGGCGGGGCTGAGTTTGAAAGCGACGGCGGACGACTGGAATTTCTGCGGTAGCGGCCAGAGAGAGATTTCATCCAGCTCGTTCTGTTTTCCAACAAAGTCGCCGAAGAGCCACCCGTGGCAGGCGGATACCGCTAAAAACAGCGGCGCAAATTTGAGCAGAAAGTACATGGCTGTTTGTCGAACGCTGTGCGGTCAGCTGACTTCTGCTTCCAGTCTGAGCAGCTCAACTGACGGGTTTGTGTGTGGATGTTGTAGTAGGGGCGGTGTTTACCTCAACTAACTCAAATCATGGGACCTAATTCGCCACACCTCCCTCGGTCTTTAAAGAACTACACATAACCAAACCTCACTTCTTTTATCTCTGCATTTGTACAGAGCAAAACGAGGGTGAGTCATACTTATTTGTAGGCTACAGCAAAACTGTAAAGTGAAACATGCTTCAGCTTGTAGTAGATGAGCTCACGTCAGCAGGGAAGATACCCCTTTGTCAGCAAAGGCACTCGAAACACTCAGTCCATCAGTGGGGAAAATACCCTTTGTCGAATAGTCAATAACTCAGTCCCCACTCCCCAGGTGCAGCATAATCTCTCTGCTCGATTCTGGGGTTAGGGCTCTTGCCACTTTTATTCGCACCGATCAGGAGCTCCTCTAACAAAGAGTTCAACCAAAATGTGCCAAGAACGTTTTGCTATCAATTAAGCTATGAAAATGTATTTTATTATTATTATTATTATTATTATTATGAAAGTTCAAACGAAGCAGAAAGCATATGGCATTAGAACACATCAGGGTGAGCAAATATTGGCAGAATTTTTATTCAGTAGCCCTACAGAACTGGACTGCGTTTCCCAAAGCATCCTAAGCTGATCCCGTATAAACCATTGGCACCAATTGCAGGCTTGCAATTTTCCCTAAAGCATTGTAAGCCTAAGTACAATTGGTGCCAATGGTTTCTACGGGATCAGCTTATCCTAAATTTTCACGAAATAAATAAAAGTGGCCGGTGAACTGGGAGAAGAACATAGTAAACTTTATTGTTTCATACAATGTGTGTCCGATATTAATAAAACACTCTGAAATTGTCAAATTTGTCAAATTATAATTGAAAGGATTAGGCTATTATTGCAGCTTCCAATAGCATCAGGCTATATGGAATTTGAATTTAATAAAAACTAAAAATGTATTTTTTTTTACAGTAGCTACTTCATTTAAATGTCTATTTAAATGTCTGAAACCTCAAATAGCCTAAACATTATGTAGTTAATCACATTGGTGTGATCCAACTCATCAAAGGGTTCAAATCAATCACATTTTGGGGGTGGAGCCTCCAAGTGCTCCAAGGTGGAGGGGGGACTGAGGGGCAATGAATGCCCCCTTTTGATTGTTGTCTGTGTAAGACTTGCAACGAGATGGAAGGGAAGCAGGGCTATATATATAGATAACTAAAACTGAAACTAAAATTAAAACCTTAAAAAGATGTTAATGTAATAATATAAATGTTTACTAATAAATTATTTCAATTTCTTATTAAAAGTCAAAAGAAAAAAACACATTCATCTGGAAGAAGGGGGCCCAAAATTCTGTTTTGCATACCCCCCTTAAAACTCTTCATGGCGCCCCTGGGCACAAGTAACGCGAGTTACGTAATCAGATTACCTTTTTAAGTAGGTTAGTGGAGTGAATTTTTTTTTGAAATTTACAACAAAATATCTGTTACTTTTTCAAACAAGTAACGCAATTTACTTTGTTTTTTCATTTATTGACTGACAGCTCTCCTGTCTAAATCGAGAGTAAGGTGTTGTGTGTGCTGTGTGAACATGATGGTTGTTGTAGTTCTAGACTAAATGTGAGCTCACTTGCACAAAAACAGATTCAGTATTCCTTCAAATGAATAAAAACAGTAAAATACAAACTCAGAATATTACACAAACATGCAATAAATTATGTTTTATTAACGTAGTTCGGGAGGAACACGTCAAAATAAGCTACTCTATTGCCACCTGCTGTCTACAATCAGTAATCACAAATACTCTAGTATCATCAGCTGTCTACAATCAGTAATCAACAAATACTCTAGTATCACCAGCTGTCTACAATCAGTAATCAACATATCTACCCAATCAACACAAAGGCAAACCATATAATCACAGTCAAACTCACCTAAGGATATTCTACAGTCTTCAGAACAGGTTTCGCCTAACAGCTGCCATGTCGGAGAGTGAACTCTTCCTGTCCGATGAAGAATCTCTCTACTCTCAGGACTCTGCATCAATTCCAGCCATCCCAAAGAGCGCCATTACACAACCAGGTGCCGTCGCCAGCCAATCCGCGCCGCTATCCATACTCCAGAACGACAAAGACAGCGCTCACCTCCACCAACGAGACGCACACCTTCTTCATCATCCTCCTACTCACTGGCCCAGCCAACCATTCCTGCAATCGGGAAATGGACAGTGTTAGGTCTAAGGAAAGCTTTGACCAACGCGGACGTCCATTACCCTAGATGGATGAATAAAGCCGAATTATACCAATTATACACTAATCTACAGTCAACGTGCGCCCCCTTTAAAACCTCCTCTCCCTTTAAGGTCTCCAATAAAGCGACAAACAAAACCAACAAAGGTAAAACACCACGCACCTCCCAAATCCAGTATTCCTCCACAGCAAGACCAGACCACCGTCGATCATCAGGTAGGGGCAGTGTGCCTTCAGCGAGCCTGGGATGGGCCCCAGAATCCGCCACCGCTACCCTCTCCGCCTTCTGCTCAGCATCACTCATTACCGGTCACTAACAGCGACCGTCTTCCCTCTAGCGTGAGGTTGCCTCCGCTAGCGGAGCAGGGGCAACCTGTTGTTACCATCCCAAATTCTCTCCATCGTTTGTGGCCCGTGGCTCCTGACGTGAGGTTGCCTCCGCTAGAATCGCGGGCCTGGACAACTCTCCCTTGTCCTTCTCCTACGGCTACAACTAACCCTTTTTCCCAGCCGTGGCCTACAGCAGACCCTAGTGTGAGGATGCCTCCGCTAGCGGTGCAGGCCCAGTCACCTTATTTTCCACCTCAGCTTTCTCTCTCCTTCCCGGTTGCTTTCCAAGCTCCAGGGGCCGTTGCAAACGCAAGACCACCTCAGTTTCCCACGTTGGCCCCGGATTGTCTCCCCCAAAACACGCTTCCTCAGGCAAAATCACCATTTTCTCTGTTTACAGCAGCTCAGATGCCCATACTCCAAACGCCATCGCTTTGGAACCGCCCCCTTTCGGCTCACCCTCTCCTGCTTTAACAAACTCACAGACATCACTGCTTATTAAAGGCATCCAAAAGACCCATCCTACCCGCCCAGACACCAGACAACCCCTAACGCTGGACCTACTCACCAAATGCATCCGTACCCTCCGTCTAGGCTACCATTCTATTAACACAGCTTGCACACTGGACGCAATGTTCATTTTGGCTTTTTTCTGGGTTTCTCAGATGCTCCGAACTCGCTATTACCTCTAATTTTAACCCCAATTCATCCCATCATTTCAGATTATCCTTAGTAGATGATGAAACTATCTCCTACTTTATCAAACAGAGCAAGACAGACCAGTCCAAAAAAGGCCATTTCATTTATATTTTCAACCTTCATTCACCCATCCAACCTTACCAAACCCTCCAATCCTACCTTCATTTCAGAAATTCAACAAGTAGAGACCCTTCAGACCCACTTTTTATAAACGATTCAAACCAACCAGTCACGCGTTTTTGGTTTCAAAAACATCTCAAATTAGTCCTAACACAATCTGGCATCCCAGCTGAACACCTTTCAGGCCACTCTTTTCGCATAGGCGCTGCAACCACAGCCGCCCAAAAAGGACTCTCACAGCAACAGATTCAAGCTCTTGGTCGTTGGTCATCCGAAGCTTTCAGAAGCTACATTAGATCTAACCGCTTCCACATCAAAAAAGTGCACCAAACCCTTATCAGCTAAACCAACTCTAACTCGTTTGATTGCCGGCGGGGCTTACCCATTCGATCGCATTGAACTCCCGTCGGATGGTGCGAGAGCCCTCCCAATCGGCAATAGCTAAACATCTTCATGTCTACATCAGCGGGGGCTTGTCCGATCGCAGTGAGTGTTGAACTCCCGTCGGACGCCGCAAAAGCCCTCCCAATATACACTCACCTGAAGGATTATTAGGAACACCTGTTCAATTTCTCATTAATGCAATTATCTAATCAACCAATCACATGGCAGTTGCTTCAATGCATTTAGGGGTGTGGTCCTGGTCAAGACAATCTCCTGAACTCCAAACTGAATGTCAGAATGGGAAAGAAAGGTGATTTAAGCAATTGAGCGTGGCATGGTTGTTGGTGCCAGACGGGCCGGTCTGAGTATTTCACAATCTGCTCAGTTACTGGGATTTTTCACGCACAACCATTTCTAGGGTTTACAAAGAATGGTGTGAAAAGGGAAAAACATCCAGTATGCGGCAGTCCTGTGGGCGAAAATGCCTTGTTGATGCTAGAGGTCAGAGGAGAATGGGCCGACTGATTCAAGCTGATAGAAGAGCAACTTTGACTGAAATAACCACTCGTTACAACCGAGGTATGCAGCAAAGCATTTGTGAAGCCACAACATGCACAACCTTGAGGCGGATGGGCTACAACAGCAGAAGACCCCACCGGGTACCACTCATCTCCACTACAAATAGAAAAAAAGAGGCTACAATTTGCACGAGCTCACCAAAATTGGACAGTTGAAGACTGGAAAAATGTTGCCTGGTCTGATGAGTCTCGATTTCTGTTGAGACATTCAGATGGTAGAGTCAGAATTTGGCGTAAACAGAATGAGAACATGGATCCATCATGCCTTGTTACCACTGTGCAGGCTGGTGGTGGTGGTGTAATGGTGTGGGGGTGGTGTAATGTTTTCTTGGCACACTTTAGGCCCCTTGGTGCCAATTGGGCATCGTTTAAATGCCACGGCCTACCTGAGCATTGTTTCTGACCATGTCCATCCCTTTATGACCACCAGGTACCCATCCTCTGATGGCTACTTCCAGCAGGATAATGCACCATGTCACAAAGCTTGAATCATTTCAAATTGGTTTCTTGAACACGACAATGAGTTCACTGTACTAAAATGGCCCCCACAGTCACCAGATCTCAACCCAATAGAGCATCTTTGGGATGTGGTTGAACGGGAGCTTCATGCCCTGGATATGCATCCCACAAATCTCCATCAACTGCAAGATGCTATCCTATCAATATGGGCCAACATTTCTAAAGAATGCTTTCAGCACCTTGTTGAATCAATGACACGTAGAATTAAGGCAGTTCTGAAGGCGAAAGGGGGTCAAACACAGTATTAGTATGGTGGTGTTCCTAATAATCCTTTAGGTGAGTGTAAATCGTCCACCTCATCGCCAACAGAGGCTTACCCGTCCGATCGCAGTGAGTATTGAACCCCCGTCGGACGCGGGATGCCGCAAAAAGCCCTCCCAATCTAATATAATAAATAAACGTCCACCTAATTGTCAGCGGAAGCTTACCCGTCCGATCGCAGCGAGTATTGAACTCCCGTCAGACACCGCAAACATCAGCCCTATTATTTCTAATTTTTGGGGGTACAGTTCCTGGCTGCTGTCCGAATAAGCTAATTTTGCATTTTTGGGGGAATACTCTGCGTTCGGGCCAATTACCAAGATCAGAGCCCTCTCCCCGGACAGCATGCCAAATACGTTTACCAATTTAATCTATCCGATTTTTTTTTTAAGTGTGAACTCGTGAATTAAATGTTAAATAACACAAATACATATGTATTGCTCCTGAATTTTGTAATTATCCAATTCAGCCATACAAATAAGCAAAAATGACTTTAGATTTTATTTTTTATTTTTTTTCTGTTGCTGAAGTAAGTGTAACTTTCTTCCCTTGCATCCTATTCTCCTGCAATCCAGAATGGCAGAACAGCTGGAAGGTTTGTTTGAGCTGCACCCTCTACTGTACAGGCGTGAATTTGCATTTCCTTAAACCTGAGGCTTATTCATTTCACTTTTGGTCTTTACATGTGCCATAAATAGAACCTCTTTTTTTTATTTTATTTTTTTTTATTAAAAAACAAACAAGCAAGCCCAGCCCAGGGGTTCTTTTTCCAAAGTTCTTTTTTAAGGAGTAACGCAATATTGTAACACATTACTTTTAACTTTCCCCAACACTGCTGATGACGAGTAGGTGGCATCTGCTAGGTGGCACTTTATCAGTTTACTTATTTCCAATCATTCCTTTTGCCATGCATTGCAATAATCCAGTGAGATTTTTGTATACACAAGAAGTAAATTCGGGGGAAGAAACATACTAGGTCCACGGGGGCTTTAGTCTACCACACTACTGCAAGACCAATCTTGGAAATGTTCATTCAAAATGTAGAAATTTAAATCCACCTATACATATGGCAAGAGCATGTACAGGTATGATGCAGAAAACGCAAGTGCGCCTTTTGTTCAGCAGGGGGCGACATTGTTCCGTAAATTAAATTCACCAATCGCTCTGAAGCAGACAGTCTATGCTCTTGAGTCTGAACCAACCATGTACCATGCACACCATGGTAGTGCATCTCTAACTATCGAGGAACAAAGTTTAGGCTGAACTCCTTGTGCAGTTTAGACTAGATGATTGAACAATAAAGCCGTTCACTTGAATACACAGCATTTCCATTTAAGTTGCTATTAATTTGGATAACTTTTACCTTATGGAGCACTTCTTAAATGGACGCTTTATGACTTTTTATTACGAAATGTATAGTATTAATTCGTGCAATGATTTTGAATACTTTCATACACACAACCCCCCCTGGTGATATGCAGCCTCATAAAATTCCTTAATTATTCTATTAATGAGCCCCACCAACAATCTCCTTATCTCTGCCAGTTTAGCAATCTATCTCCTCCCACATTCTCCTAAAGAGCAGTAGCGCTCCGCCTCTCTTTCTTCCTCCTCTCTAAAAGCTCACACCCCGTCAGCTGTTCACTACTGAGAGAGACCTGCACGCGAGAGCTGCTGTATGACGATACGAGCAAATGTATTTATGAACCGCAGTCACAAACATAGAGGAACTAGTTTTCTGTGTAACTCAGCAACATACCAAACTATACTTGTAGGCTAATTTCTTACGTTAAAAGCATCTGGATTAAATTGCTCTTCATTTGTTTATTTTGTGGTTTATCCACGCGACATCGGACGCTGTTACCAGAGCGCGCAGCGCCGCCAGTATTGTGACTGTCCCTGTCGCGTTGTGGCATGTTCGAGGGCCAAGGCAGACGGAACTGAAGTCTTCATTGCTCCTGAACAGGTAATTTTTTTTTATTATTATTTTTATTTTATTTTAACGAAAGTCTGTATTTTCATAAATGTAAATTCACGTGCATTCTTTAGTCACCACAGGTTGGCTGAACATTTCTTCCATGATACTAGGTACTATATGTTTTGATGAGGGTTTGTTTATATTAACATGTAAAAAAAAAAAATAATAATAATAACATTATAGTAAAAATACTTTAGGTTGTAATGTATAATAATAAAACAAATAGTGATGTGTCTGAGTGATGTCATCTGTCATCATTCAAATTTAGATTTCTGTAACATCTGTTGGAACAGACATAAATGGTGCTTTAAACGCAGTTTTTCATAGTCTACTTCTTATAACACTTTATTTTATTGTAAGTTATTTACTGGTTGTTTATGCTTTATGTATACTATACAGTCATTCACATTGCTATTTTTCAGTGCTGTGTTGCAAAATAATTAATGGCCAATGTCAGCACAGGGTTTCTGGCTCTTGTTCTTCACAGCTGTGGCTAATTTAAATGGATTATTGGACTGTATCAGGTGTGATACATCACCATTGCTTTTGTGTCCTTAATGTATTTAGCTCAGTTCGAACATTAGCAGAAACACAATTAAATTCTCTCCGGAGGGATGTTGACAGCCGGCAGGGACCAGGGGGCGTGTATCGGTTACATGGAAATTCAGACTGATTGGATTTGAATGTGCACCATAAAGGCGACCAGATGGCAGTCGGTGACATTGACACACTTAGTGTTGACTCTGTGCCTGGTGCACAACTCTTTGTTCGCTTTTCCACAGTAAATTTCAGGCAGCGGTGTTTACTTCTGAAAGTTCTCCCCCCCCCCCCCCTTCAGTTTCCCCTCCTTATCCGTCCGCCTTTGAACACCTGGTAATGATTAGACTCCCTTGCATTTGTTCACATTCCAGTCGGCTAGACATCAGAGAGGCTTCCAGTTGTTTTTTATGTTGTGTTTGCAGAATTATATCATCTTTCTCTTCCTTCTTATTGAGGTTTGACATGCTCTTTGTGTAGTATTGATCATATCACTGTTCAAAACAATGTCAGTCAACTTCTGAAACGGTTTAAATACCGCTGTTTAAAGCCATCAATGTCAATGAAACGATTTCTCTTTTTTTGTTTCAGGATTCAATGAAAATGTCTGTCTGTGTCCACGAGAACCGCAAGTCTCGTGCCAGCACGGGCTCTATGAACATCTACCTATTCCACAAGTCCTCGTACGCAGACAGCGTGCTAATGCACCTGAATGCTCTTCGTCAGCAGAGACTCTTCACGGATGTTCTGCTCCACGCTGGAAACCGCTCTTTCCCGTGCCACAGGGCTGTGCTAGCCGCCTGCAGCCGCTACTTTGAAGCAATGTTTAGCGGAGGGCTGAGAGAAAGTCAGGACAGTGAAGTGGACTTCAGGGACTCCATTCATCCAGAGGTACTGTTGTAGTGTTTAAATTTGTGTTGTATTCTTGTCCAAGTGTGTTGAAGTGATAGTTCACCCAAAAATGAAAATACTGTCATAATTTACTCAACCCTTATGTGGTTCCAAACCTGTATGGTTTTCTTCTGTGGAGCACAAAATAATATAATTTGAAAAAATGTTGATGAATGAAGGTGATCTTCTCTTTTCTTTAAGTCAGTGGGGTCCAATGTTTTTTGGACCCTGGTGACTTTCATTGTAGGACAAAACCATTAAAACACTGTTCAAAATATCATCTATTGTGTTTTATAAAGGTTTGAAATGCATGAGGGTGAGTAAATGAAAAAAATATTTGGTGGGGGTCTCTTTAAATTGTATGCTTTTCAAAGGTACAACATATGATTGATTGGAGTGTTCTGAAACTTGGATAATCTCTGGGTTTGAACATCAGACTTGCTTTTGCAAAACAATAGCTTCATGGGCTTCAAGTAATTCATATTTCAGTTAGACTGCAAAAAAAAAGTTATCACTTTTAGGTTAACTTTGTTTTTACTCCACATTGTCAAGGTATTGGAGCTCCTACTGGACTACGCCTACTCGTCAAGAGTAATAATAAACGAGGAGAACGCAGAGTCTCTTCTTGAGGCCGGTGACATGCTGGAGTTTCAGGACATTCGTGATGCCTGTGCGGAGTTCCTGGAGAAGAACCTCCATCCATCCAATTGCCTGGGCATGCTGCTGCTTTCGGATGCTCACCAGTGCACCCAGCTGTTCCAGCTGTCCTGGAGCATGTGTCTCAGTAACTTCCCAGCTATCTGCAAGACTGAAGAGTTTCTCCAGCTGCCCAAGGACATGCTGGTCCAACTGCTGGCACACGAAGAGCTCGAAACCGAGGACGAGCGTCTGGTCTACGAGTCAGCTCTCAACTGGGTGAACTACGACCTTGAGAGGAGGCACTGTCATCTTCCAGAGCTGCTCCGAACTGTGCGTCTGGCTCTCCTGCCTGCCATCTTCCTTATGGAGAACGTCTCTACGGAGGAGCTCATCATCGCACAGGCTAAAAGCAAAGAGCTGGTAGACGAGGCCATCCGCTGCAAACTGCGCATCTTGCAAAACGACGGCGTCGTCAACAGTCCTTGCGCCCGGCCTCGCAAGACCAGTCATGCCCTTTTCTTGCTGGGCGGCCCCACGTTTATGTGCGACAAGCTCTACCTGGTGGACCAGAAGGCCAAAGAGATCATTCCAAAGGCGGACATCCCCAGCCCACGAAAGGAGTTCAGCGCCTGTGCCATTGGTTGCAAAGTGTACGTGACAGGTGGCCGGGGCTCTGAGAACGGTGTGTCTAAGGACGTTTGGGTGTACGATACGTTACAGGAGGAATGGTCTAAAGCGGCTCCGATGCTGATAGCACGTTTCGGTCACGGTTCCGCTGAGTTACGCCACTGCCTGTATGTTGTCGGAGGTCACACAGCTGCCACTGGCTGTCTGCCTGCATCACCATCTGTGTCCTTGAAGCAGGTAGAGCAGTTTGACCCAGTTGCTAACAAGTGGAGCATGGTGGCACCACTGCGAGAAGGAGTTAGTAATGCAGCTGTGGTCAGCGTAAAGCTTAAGTTGTTCGCCTTCGGAGGGACGAGTGTGGCCCACGACAAGCTGCCCAAAGTTCAGTGCTACGATCCCTCAGAAAATCGCTGGACAGTCCCGGCGACCTGCCCGCAGCCGTGGCGCTACACTGCAGCTGCTGTTCTCGGTAACCAGATCTTTGTAATGGGGGGCGACACCGAATTCTCTGCTTGCTCTGCCTACAAATTCAGCAGTGAGACTTATCAGTGGACTAAAGTTGGAGATGTTACAGCGAAACGAATGAGCTGCCAGGCGGTGGCCTCTGGAAACAAACTTTATGTGGTGGGTGGCTACTTTGGTACACAGCGCTGTAAAACCCTGGACTGCTATGACCCTATGCTCGATGCCTGGAACAGCATCACTACCGTACCTTATTCCTTGATCCCCACTGCCTTCGTCAGCACCTGGAAACACCTCCCAGCCTGAAGCACGCCTGTACTTCCTTCTGTGACCCTGCTGTTCCTATGAGGTAGGTTGTGCTATATATATATATATATGTATATATGTATATATGTATATATGTATGTGTGTATGTATGTGTGTATGTGTGTGTGTGTGTGTGTATATGTGTGTATGTATGTATGTATTTTTTTTTTTTTTATCCAATCATAGGATAAAAATTATGGGATGCATTATGTAGCGGTACCATACCAGTAATCTGGCAATATTACATTTGTTATCTGTATTATTAATTAATATTTTAAAACAAATAATTTAATAACTCTGTTAAATGCAATATTTATCAAATGTAAAAATCCATTCAGAACATCGTTTTATACTGTACAACAAAGTTGTGATGCATAAATTAATTTAAAATGAGTTAAATTATTTATTATTTTATAGTAGACTAAAATAACTTAATTTATAGAAAAAAATAGTATAGAATTTTAATCTGTGCTATTTATGTCTGCATTGTCACTGTAGTTTGTAAGGACTGAAATACATTTAAGATAAGTTTTCCTTGAAACTCTAGGGAATTTCAGAGGAAGTGTTAATGTCCTTAATTAACAATGGGCTGGATGCATCACATTAAACATGTTAAAATAATATTTGCTAATTTTCCCAAAATTCATTTTCAACTGAATTAAGTCCCAGTGTTGTGGTTGGCATGCACATTACCCTCTTTGTAAGCTTACTGACACACAGAAAAAAGTCGTATGTACAAGGTTACATGGCTCTTTGTTTGTTCATATGCACACTACATTTGGATATAGTGGATTATAGATATAATTTATCCCGCATGAGCTGCAATGTGCATACTTTGACAAAGAACCTTATTAAAATCAGTGGCAAATTGAGTATTGACAGAGCAATTAGACTTTGTTAGGAGTCAGAGAGGAAAGGAATGGCAAGGCAGCATGCTTTGAATATCAACCAGGTCAACTCTGCTCATATGTGCAATCAGATATATTTATTTCTATCTATCAGCTCCCCTGTGCTTTCTGAATTTTTTCTCATTTCTTGTCTGATGGTCCTTATACAGTTTTCCTTTTTTTCTGTGAAGTGATTCTTCTGTTATATATAGGTGTGCTAATCTCAGCGTTTCACTTTAATCTAGAACTTTCAAAGCTGGTGCATTAATGGACGTTTTATAATAGGTTGCTACAGATGTCACGTCTCCTCAGAGTCCATAAAAATTCTAGCTGTTAAGCATTGGGCCTTGCTCAGTCTCCAGGAAAACAGGATTTGGTCACAGCAGGACTGCATCAGAAAAGGGCATCAGGCTTTCCAGTATCTACCTCTCAGCAGTGATATGCCCACTGATGCAGTGTTTGTGTGCTCTGTCTGGTCTGGCTGATACGGAGGCTCTGCTGTATCTGATCAGTCTCCAGTCTGGAGAGAGAGAGAGAGAGAGAGAGAGAGAGAGAGAGAGAGAGAGAGAGAGAGAGAGAGAGAGAGAGAAAAAAGAGATCCTTGCTTGAGAGAATTCAGAGCCTTCATCTTTGAGCTGGAGATTCAAGCTCCACGCTCCTACCATAGAAAGATGCTAGACTACACCTGAATTTTAATGTGTGCGTGGGCACATGCAAATCTTCACATGTAAAATTGAAATCCAAAGTAAAACTGTGTGTTTGTGTGCCTCTGTTGTGAGGAGGCAGCTTGCGGTAGGGCTGAATGAGTTATGAGCGTGCAGTGAGGGGCGTTGCACCGAGGGTAATTGAAGCAGAATAGAAGACTTTTATTGTTCCTGAGGGGAAAATTTGTCTAAGGGTGGAGGAAGTAGGGAAGAGAGGTAGGGTGAATGGAGGAGGAGGAGGGAGGGCTTTGAGTAAAGGCAGAGAAAGAAATGGTGAGGTGTTGTGTATTTGAATGAGCAGTGGGTTGACAACATGGAGCATGCTTGCATTAAGTCTGAGCAACAGTTCAGTAACTATGCAGTTCGTTTACAATGGACTGTTATATTGTTGAGCTTGAGTCTTTATCTTTGTCTGAGCGTACATGCCACAATGCATAATCAAATATATGAATGATTAAATATATATTGTTCATCACCGCTCTCTTTCTGATTAAAGGTGGTGTCACATTTACCATTGTTTGGTGAATTTATGCAGGAAATCCATTTATTTCAATTAGGAATCCACACAATCAGCAATTTTGCATAATGGTAAAAGATTTCCCCTCGCAGATTTCGCTGGGTTGACCAAAAGAAATGTATGATGTATATCGCAATTATGCTAATGTGACCACACCTTATTGTGTGTACATGCTGGAAGAAGCAGAGCTACAATCACATTATCTTGGTACGTTAATTCAATGACACCAAAAAATATAAGTCGGACTGAGGTGTGTATGTGACTGAAAAAAAAAATAGCTGTAATCCGATGGATATGCATGTAAGCATACTTGTATTTACTGTGTCGGTTTAATCAGGTTTAATTTAAATGGATTTAGTCAATGTACACTGAAAGTGTGTGGCAAAACAAAAATGAATTCAATAGATTCATAACTGCAGTGGAAAATCAGAGATCAGCTTAATCCCACGCTGTTGTTAATTCAAATGATTTTTATTCTGAAATCTTTTTGGCTTGACTCATGCATGTTTTACTCTGAAGTTAAGTGATCTATAAAAGTGAGATGAGGTAATTCAGATGAGTCATAGCTGTTGTTTTTTCATAAATGGTTTCGGTTCTGTTAATCGTCATGTTTTACATTGTGCTGAAATACTTGTAATTCACATTGTGATGTGAGTTGTGGGGCAAAACTGAAATCAAGCTAGATGCATTTATATGTTGTATTTCATTGGGCAGAAAAGAGAAGGTATAGACAACATTTTTGTTCTTACTTTATGATAACATTTTCAAAAAGAGCCAAAGACATTGTGGAAAAAAGAAGAGACAAAACAAGAAAAATTAAGCACAGTTTTCTTTACTCTCTGAATGAACGCACCAAATAATAGAAAGCTTTATCTCTGCCTGGTAGAACGAAATTAATATTTTATCTCTGCCATGGAAGGTGCAGTGAGAAGAGAATAACCCCTAAATACTGACAGTCAACCAAACAGGACAGTAGACTAAACAAGCTCTACACCATCTTAACTTCCTCCCCAATGAAAAACAACACCCATTCCAGTCCTGACCCTTTGGTGCTGGTCATTTAGCTTTGCTTTTAAAGTCTCTGTGACTTTGTGTGCCTGTGAAATGCTGCCCACCTCGGCAGGGCAGTTAATTTCAAAGTGGTGGTCCTTCCTTTGTTCACTGAGCCATTCCAATGCATTTAAAAGACCATGAAGTGTTCTAAGCAAGCTTCCTCCCTACTAACAATGAGGAGCCTCACTGCTGGCCAGAGGAGTGGGAGGATAGAGAAGACAGAGATGAGGGGAGAGGGGGAGGACTGGATAACGGAGGGTAAACAAAGATTTTCAGTCTTGCTCTTTCGTTCTCTCCGACTGGCTATGTTTTCTCACACTCAAAACTCCTGCTATCTCTCTCCCATGGGAATGCATCTGGTTACAGATATCCTCCCTTTTCCTACGTACATTGACACACTGCTCTCTTTATCGCTTTTCTTTTCCCTCTCTCTCTTTTGAAAGAATTCTCACCAAGGCTGCATACATTTGATAAAATTCTGTAAAAGGTAATATTTTAAATACTATTAGGCTACAATTTAAAATAACTTTTCTGTTTGAATGTTTTACGACGTAATTTTATTCCTGTGATGGCAAAGTTGAATTTTCAGCATCATTACTCCAGTCTTCAGTGTCACGTGATCCTTCAGAAATCATTCTAATAGGCTGATTTGGTGCTCAACAAACATTTCTAATTATTATCAATGTTGAAACTTAATATTTTTTTGTGGAGACAGCAAAGAAAGATTGAAAGGACAGGTACAGGCTAGAGACAGAAAATATCATTAGCTCAGTATAAAAACAACATACATCAATGGAAAACATCCACCATGGTAAAAAGCTAAGCTTGTATGTTCATGCGCGTGTGCACAAGTGTGATCTACACATACTCGTGTGTGTGTGTTTATGCCAGGCTTGAGTTTGTTTGGTGTGGGAGTGGAGGGAGGTCATTAGTCTAAGCTGTGTTCATTCACCGTCAGCTCCATGCTGCTTAGATGAAGTGCCATGGTTCATTGAACATTTTGTCTTCAAAAACAGCTCTGTAGAATCTACACCCAGCCGGCCCCGGGATCGATGGAGGGATGGATTTGGTTTTGCCCCCTTCCAGTCTCTTTGGGCTTCTGTTTGAGTGTGTTTTAATTGGCAAGCGTTTCTTCTGTAACTGCAGGGCTCTGTTGCCCTTTACTGTCGTTTTTATTAACTATGCACAACTTAAAAGAAGAAAGTGGGATTTGGGAAGGAAAAGAGGGAGAATGCATGCTAACAACTTGATTTGGATGCTCTGGGGGACTTTTGCTTTCAAATGATCACCTTCACTCCACTTTTCTCTTATTTCGAGCTAGAGGCCCTGAGAGAGAAAGAGAATACGTGACTCAAGAATAGATATTGGCCTTTGCAGAAGCTTAAGGCTGTAAAACGATGGCGGAGTCAAAGCCAAAGAGGAAAAACGCACCATCGCATTTGGTGCAACTATAGACAGAAGAGGAAGCTTTTGTTGCGCTACATTTAGTTGTGATTTAGGTTCCTAAATGCTTCTTTCTTAACTTAATACCACCAATGATCTGACTGAATGCAGACGGTTTTTAAAAGAGTACAGGGCTTTGTGTGTGTGTAATTCCTTTTGGCTTGTATCTGCTGCTGAACAGGTGTGAGGGTCTGACCTGTCCTCTCCTTTTTGTTTTTTCCTTGAGGGGGAAAAATAAACGATCAGAAACAAATGGTCAGGGTCAACGTCTAAATTATATTTATGAGATGGTATTCTTTTCTGAAATGCGTGTGTGAATGTGTGCCGTAAATGTGAAATTATGGGAGTTATTTTTTTAATTTACATTTCTAATGGTTTTCTTGTCTTTTCTTTCCACAGAGTTCCTTGTGTCCACTTGTCGTTATTGTCTACTGGATTCCAACTGTGAAGAAACGCTATAACCCTCCTGTGCAATTTTACAAAAAGACTTTCTCCCATAAGAGCTAAGTATTGTGCACAAAGTCAAGTCACAAAGCTTTTTTCCGCTGCAAGTTCGCCAAAATCGTTTAACTTCCTGCTTGGAAGTTTCAAGAACGTTGTGATGTCGTATCCAACATTTTGTGAAGTATCAGAACGTGGGCTTCACAGTGAAAACCAAAAGAACTGCGACGCATCCTGAAAGCCCAGTCTGCTTCCATCATAACCAGCATAATCATCACTTTCGCTGCCCCCCAACCCCCCCCCCCACGTTTGTGTACTCTGACCGTTTTTGTTTTTTTTACAATGCTGATGCCATGCAAGCTAAAATAGACCTGTATGCCTGTCTTAATTTCTATACTGCATGAAGGATGAGTGGAAGCTTTTGATTGGGAAGATCAACAGGAGTCTCAACGCATGATTGGAGATGTTAAGATACTCCAGGAAAAGTACTTCACATCCTGATATGTATATACCTTTTCTTATCCCACGGTGATGTTAAAAAATAGACCTTGCTTAAAAGGAGAGAGACTGAGGCGGGCTCGTAATGGACTGATAAACGTAATGTTTTGCTGGTTTAAAGAATAAAAAGGACAGAAGGAAACATGAGAGCCTTTTTTACGTATTTGTCCTTCACACGTCTGTACAAGGAGGACAGACTGTTGCTGAACTGTTCCTGTTGAACAAACCTTTGCAGCTTGGTGTGAAAATGGACATGGGCACAGTGTGTCCCAAGGTACACACGCCAGCTGTGTGTATGTGACTGAGTGCGGAAGAGGCATGTCCCAGCATGTTAGTCTGAACGAGAGTCCATCTGACCCCACTCAACACCCGATCATACTCCCACCCCCTACAAAATAAACACCCGACAAACAGCGCGAGCATGCCCTCTGAGAAACTGACGACAAACACTATCCTTCCAGCTTCTGATCACTGACCGACTCGAATTCCAAGATTCTCCTGTACAAAACTCGAATTGTGCGAGACACTTCTGCTTCACTGTTTTTGCCTGTACTATTCTAAGCACATACAGTCACGGTAAACGTGAACGACAGAAGGAGAGATAGAAGATGTGAGAGCCATTTCATCATGCAGGGAATGCAGTCTCTATGGCAACAACTAAACTGTAAAAAAAAAAAAAAAAAAAAAAGGACAATAACGAGAAAAGTGCAAGAAACTGGCTGTCTGGCTTAAAAATATTTCAGTGTCTATTAATGGTCTTAATTTATGAGGGTTTTTTTTTTTAAGCTTTTTGTTTTCCATTGTGTATAAGTAACTTTTTATTTTTTATTTATTGTTAATATTTTTTTATTATTATTTTTTGGCTTGTATACATGTTTGGATGTATAAAAGTTAACAGGTTTTTGTCCCACGCATGGCCCAAAACGCTCTGTGTTCCTGCTGCTTTTTTGCACATATACGTAAGGTCATTTTGACTGAGCAGGTGGAATTTGTAGTGGTCAGCGAACGCTTGAGCCTCTTGCTCATCTGATCAAAAACAGGGAGGCTTGGGGGTCAAAGGTCTTTGACAGGATAAGAATGGGCCGAATGATGTCACAGCCTCAGATTACCCTGGGTGCAAGTGGGCAGGTCAGCAGATGGGGGAGTGGGAAAGTGGTTTTGAGAGATTAGGGGACGGCAAGGAAAATTCTTCAAACTGGGTAGGCAGTTCACCCAAAAATTTTAATTGTCATGTACTCGCCCTCAGATTCAGAATTGTCATTTTTGGGAGAACTATTCAGATTCTTTAAATGATTTAATTGAAGTTCAAACATCATTTGTTCTTAAACCACAGATCAATCCACCTGGTTGTAATGGTGCACTGACCTGCATCAACTTTGGACCTTAAACCACCATTTAAAAAGCATTACGTTTCATCTACTAGAACATCAGCATAGTTTATCGAGTGCTTTCGACCAGTGCCTAGTGTCTCCATGCCAAACTCGTTCCAGTATGCAGCCTCTGTTCCCCTGCCTCTCTCATGACTGGAGCTCAGGCTGACCCAGGGTTTCTGTGGCCTGCAAGGTTCATGTAAAAGCTATCTGGGGAATGTGACGTATGCAGCTGCTCTCAGAACAGCTGGAACTGTCACCAGAACGTCGTAACTTTGACTGATCCTTATAGTTCAGCTGTGCTGTGAACATTATGATTGGATTAGGAGTATGTCACAGACACCTTGCTGGATCACTCTTAAAAGTAAACGTAGTGCTATAGAAGAACCATTTTGGGTTCCCCTAAGAACTTTTCAAAGAATATATATATTTTTTTCTTACACCATGTCTACACTGGACGTGAGTGGCGCAACTCGACAAAAGCAAATAAAGCCCATTGTAAAAAGAGATACTGTCTACACTGGATGTGACGTGACACAGACAGTAAACCAATGCCTCGTTCTATTTCTGAATATGCTCCATGCACGTGCACTACTTCCAACAACAGTACGAATGGATTCAGAACTTTCGCTTTGGCGTAGTCAGTGTAGACTGACTCAAGCTGTTGTGACGCAGTGCCCCATGCCCCAAAGTGTTAGTGGGAAGAACATTTTAATAATCTTATAACCGAAGAACCTTTTGTGCATTGAAACGGTTCAATTGGTGTTAAAATGGTCACGAAATGGTCCTAGTTGTCAATAAATAATTTTATTTTTAAGAGTGGTTGTTAGTTGCTATAGTCTGTGGCATAAAAAAGGGATTATTTTGAATCAGACGAATTTAATGATGATGACCACAATGGTGTAATGATAAAGCTAGATCCCAAATGTCTCAAAATGAGTAAAAGCAATGTCTACAGAAGGGCACAGACCATAGTGCTTTCATGTCTATGCCAAACGCACTGCCTGTAGAGATGATCTGTTTCCGTCTTCACTGTGGAGCTACACAGTGACTTTTGGGTTGAATAACAACAATGGCAGTTTGCTATGCTATAGCTATTCTACATGCTTCAAACAAATTACATAGCTTTATATTAATAGAATATACAATTTCATGTTGTTTAATTGCACAGCTTCAAAATTGAATTGAAATCCCTGAGAGAGAGAAAATGGTAGCAATGGGGTTCATGTTCCTCCCATAAACCCTCTCATCTCCATCTCCTCCAGGAAATTCTTGCTTAAAAAGTTCACTTTGGCCTTTAGGGTCTTTACAACCCCCGCCTCCCCCTTCCAAAATACCTTTTCACAGAACACTGCACACTCTGACCTCCAGCCAATCAGAAAACCCAGTTCTGCCCCCCTCACATAGCACAGTTGCCACAGCAATGGTCAACAATCATTGCTCCCCTCTCCATTTGAACTGGTAATAGTTGAGTGTTTTGTTTTTTTCTCCTTTCTCTCCCTCTTACCTCTTTGCCCTCCCTTATTCGCCTTGTCCTCCTGCTCAAGTGAAAGATTGTTTCGGAAGTGACTCATAAGCCTGTGTGCATTGAGAACTCTTAAACGCTGTATGCCTTCACAAACAGACGCATTGCTAAAACATTGTCAATGTTGGCCTGTACTCTTGTTTTTGTGGGTGTCATTTTTCTTTTCATTTCTATATGTCGTGTTATATAATTGTATTGTTATTTTATCTCAACCACTGCGGTTAACATTATTTTGTACAAGTGATTTTTTCACAATGTGAAATTCATGGCTAAATAAAGATAAGAGTTTTTCCTCTTGATGGATATAAAAGCGTATTGCATTATTGAGGTTTTCATAACTGGCAAAAAACAAAACAAAACTTTATTATATGCTTTCTGAAGTAGGTTTTCCATTATTTTATGCAGAGAAATAAAGCTTTTAATTCCAGCATGGCTTATTTGGAGCTTATTAAAAACATTTCTCACATATCTGGCCAGCTATATATGGCAAGCAGCACTTGTCTGCACGAAGTGTTAAATGGGTGTGTGTTTCTTAAGGGCCCCTATAAATGTACAGGAAAGGCTGAGATCATCGTGTGTGTGTGTGTGTGTGTGTGTGTGTGTCTACAAGACAGGAAGTAACAGCCATACGTGACCCATAAGATACTTTCCCTTTTATTCCAGGGTTGCTATGGCAACCCTGACCCTTATCTGCAATTCTGGCAGCTGATGTGAAGCATGAAAATTTAAAAAGACCTCCTCCACCACAGGCCTCCTTTTCCTGTCCTCTTGCCATTTCTTGTGGAAGTTCCTCCTATGTTTATTTATCACCCTTTTACCTTGTTCCTTTTATTCCGTAATGAATATCAAATAACCACAGTCTATTTTTAACCATAACGATAATATTCTGCATCCTACCTAGCGTAAGGTCTACCATGAGTAAACAGACACACACAGTGACACGCGTTACAAACCTTCTCGTCCTGAGGACAAGAGTGTTTACGTTCCTGTGATAAAGTGACTCCCTTTCAACAGGTTAAAGTAAGACCAGTTTTACACGCTCCTGACACATACCTAAGCACACTATGGCAAGATGATAAGGATGTGCTTAATCACACCCTTAGAAAGACATAAAATTCACACTTCTCACAGGCTCATATAACCCAAGTGATTACAATATATCTCTATGATAATAACATGTCGACTTAAGATAATAAATATGAATGCTTATATTGGAGATATGGATTGTGTAATGTCATGGTCATTTCCTCCAATCAATATAGTTTAAGACCCAATTACATATGTGCATACATATATACACACAATCATGTGATATGATGTCCCTCAAGTTCCTGTTGCCAGGCAACATGTCAGTCAGTTCCAGTGAGCTGGCACATGCTCTGTGTTTTCTGCCATAGTAAGAGCCTCCTTGAGATGTCACTGTCTCTTGGCCAGTAATAGGCCGCTCTATGAAAAATCAGATCCAATCATCAATCAGGTGCAGAGCACCATTATTCAGCCAATGGCTATAATAAAAATAGCAAAACAATGGCAAAACAAGCATCTCTTTCTCTCATGGCATTCTCTAATTACCAACGCTCGTGGCACGTCTTACACCCTTTATCATTTTACAATTAATAATCAGAAAAATCAGTACAAGTATGCGTAATTGGCATGCTGTCCAAGGAGAGGGCTCCGAGCTCGAACCCAGAGAGTATTCCCCCCGTATCTCTAGTTAGGATAGTACCAGGAGAGTGTGAGGAGAAGGGGTAATGGAGTCATGCTGAAAACTATCGAGGAACATATGGTGATATCCTTGTGGTTTCGGTAGTTTTATGAGCTGAACACTATACAACCCCTGAACCTAAGCTGCATACTTTCTAAACAAAACTCTGTCATAACTTCAATATATTTTTTATAATCGTTTGTATTTCATTTTCATAACCTTCCTAACCTCCATATTTTTTTAGAACCCGAAAAGCATCTCCATAATGGACCTTCACAGACAATGTGAGCAAATTGGAACACAAAAATATATATTTAATGTATTCACTTCATATAAGTTTACCTAACAATGATGACTTCCGGAAATGTGAAAAAGGTCAGTTGCATTAACTTGTTGCTTTTCTGCAGCTCTAACATTTCTTCACCAAAACGATGCTTTTATCAGCTGTCTATAGTCACAATGAAATCAAAATGGACATGAATTTGGAATATGAAAAATTGCAGCATTTAATTTAAATGATTTATCTGTGTTCATCCTTATTCTTTTTTAATCAAAATAAATTCCTCTCCCACTTGCACTTTTCTCTGAAGACGTCTTGGCGCGAGGTCTGGACAACCTCTTAACTCATTATGCTATTTAAATGTTATAATAGAGTTTTGAGAGGTTCTAAAATACCTCTCCCAGACCCGACTGACTCGTATATAGGAAGATTATACTTTAAATCATCAAAAATAGAATAATAGAAATATATCAAATTTCTTAATGATGTTGTCTCCACTCCTCATGTCGTTTCAAGATAGAACAAGTTAGTTGACAATATTTTGTGGAAGAAGACTCTTACAAACAAGTATCTATTGGTAAAGACATGCATTTTAAACTTATTCTCCTGTTAAAACCTTTATTGTGTCAAAATTTAAAATTTGCGATTCACAACCAGAAACTCTCTTGCATCTTTTTTAGGCATTGTGATCATTCAAGAAAACTCTGGTAAGATATTTGCCAGCTCATTGTAAATTTCATAAATAAAGACTTTGACATTTTCTTTTTTAAGGTTGGGTTTTTCACTTTTGAGAGGCAATATGAAAATGTTTATTTTCTTTGTAATTTAATTATTTTGCTTAATAAACATACGATTATAAATGTTTTCCCCCATTTTTCTCACTTTCAAGGAGATATTTTATATTAAATCTTTATCCACTTCCTGTTACAAAAAAAGCTACTAAAACTCTGCTCACACTCTGCCTTTTTGTGAGGACTATTATGTAAGCATTCTAGGCTAATTTTTATTTCCTCTTTATCATACGATCGTTCATTCATTCATTCATTTATTTATGTACTTATTTAGTTATATCCTTGTCTGAATTTAAATGTTATGTAATGTTTGGACATCCCTAAACCTGTGTTCTGTAGCCCACTGTACATTATTCTTGTTCGAAAAGCCATTTCACTCGGATATGTCACAATATGAAAGAAAATACAATCGCAAACTGCTTTAATAATAAGACCTTTATTTTATTTTATTTTTCTATTTATGGCGTCACGACAGGTAGCCCCGCCCACACCGAAGTGGACAGAAATACCGCTTTACGTAATTAAACATCAAACAAGAACGGGGAGATTGATTGTCTGTGGATTCTGGAAGTTTATGATATTCTAAATAATATTTTCGGATATTTTAAGAGTATAATCTCTCAAGTTACACAAAGACAACCAACATATGTCCACTGAAGAATCACGGCAGGCATGAAGATACAAGGTAGGCCTATGTTTTTAGTTTAACGTTGCTGCAGTGAGCTGTGATAGAGATAAGCTAACTTGTATTACGCTCCGTTTTCGCGATTTTTGTTTAAGTCTTGTCATATCGTCGTTGGTCACTGTGTTTATAATATATATATGTGTTAGCTACAGTGCTAATATTTGGCCATTTTCCTTGAGCATAAACTGTTGTAAGGAAACGAAAATCATGTCATCCTTCATTAGTCTCGTGACGTGAGTGCAGTACTGGTGACTCACCAGCTAAATAAAGTGTTGGGGTAGCGCATTACAAGTAACGGGAGTAATCAGTTATTTTTTCAGGTAACTAGTAAAGTAACTTTTTTTTTTATTAACTAGTAAATTAACATGTTTCTTTTAAATTTACAACAAAATAGCTGTTATTTTTTTTAATAAGTGGTGCAAGTTACTTTTTCCCCCCATTTATTGACTGTACAGCTCTGTCAAGTCAAGTTTTATTTATAGAGCACAAGTTTAACACAACCATAGTTGATCCAAAGTGCGTTACAATACAATAAAATAAATCAATAAAAATAAAATAAAGAGAAAAGGAGTCGAAAAAACAAAACAGAAATGGAGATAAAAATCAAGTATCAAAATCATTCAATGTATAGGCTACTACATACATAACGTAGAAAACCAACTACTTTAAAATGCATACACAACATCACTCGAACGCAAGAGTAAAAAAAGGTCTTTAAACTGGATTTAAAAGTAGGCTATCCAGTGATGGACAGGCCCTGATGTTTAAAGGTAAACTGTTCCAGAGCTTTGGGGCAACTACAGAAAAAGCTTGATCACCTTTTGATTTACAATGAAAACGAGAGACGGATAAAAGTAACTGATCACAAGATCTTAGTGACCTAGAGGCTGTGTATGGCCTAATAAGATCACAAATATAATCTGGGGCCGAACTGCCTTGTATGCAAAAAGAAGGATCTTAAAGTCGAGTCTAAATTTTATTGGTAGCCAATGCAATGAGGCAAGAACAGGGGAGATATGATCTCTTTTCTTAGTTTGTGTTAACAATCTGGCTGCTGAATTTTGAACCATCTGTAACTGAGACAGTGTAGTTTGAGGTAGGCCAACATACAGAGAGTTAAGGCCATTGCACACTGAGTCCGAAATTTTCGTATGCGTTTTTTCGTGTTCGTCAGCAGTAAAATTCGTCACGCACAGAAACCTTGCACACTGAGTCCGATGCGTATTTATTAAACCTTTGCGGAAAAAAGCGCAAAAAAAATGGATTCGTCAAGCAGTGAGGATGAATTTGTTGCCCTCTTTCTTCTTAAAAAGAGAAAAAGAAAGAGGAAATATTGGGTCCATCCAATCCTGAGATTGCGCCGAGAGGAAGGAGATAACCTTGATAGGGATGTCCTTATCAAGGAGTTGCGAAATTATCCCAAACGATTCAAAATTTACCTCAGAATGTCAGTGGAACAGTTTGATGCTTTGCTAGCGATACTGGAGCCACATATTAAAAAGAAGACCACCAATTTCCGTGAACCAATCGATCCTGAACAGAAACTGGCAGTAGGTCTATACGGACACACACACACACACGCGGCCGGCAGAAGCGCTGGGCAGACAGAACAGCTGTATACAGGTTCTATTTTATTCAGTGTCTTTGTAATCCGCATTTAGTTTTTCATACAGTACTTGTGCTGCGAGACGAAGTGTATCAACTTGTCAGACGTCATTCTGGATTTTGTCGTTCGGTGTACGGTCGTACGGTGGCTCTGAATTTTCAAAAAACCTCACAAAACACTGGCTGTGGATGCGAAAAACGCAGAAAATCGAACCCAATCCGAATTTTTTTTTTACGGACGAAAGTTTCGTAGACAGTGTGCAAGCATGATTGACATAACGTGAGGTCGAATTTTTTTTTTAACGTGCGAAAATTTCGGATGCGAATTTCGGACTCAGTGTGCAATGGCCTTTACAGTAATCCAATTGAGAGGAAATTAGTGCATGAATCACAATTTCAAGGTCTTTACTAGAAAGAACGTTTTTCACTTTTGCTATAGAGCGGAGTGGAAAAAAGCTACTCTTTACAACTTCATATTGAGCCTAAAGGTAGCATGTAGAGGGAAAACAAAAGAGGGCCAAGAATGGATCCCTGTGGAACACCACAATGGATTGGCGCAGAGGGTGAAGTGAATGACCTGATATTTACAGAGAAGGTCCTCCCCTTTAAAGGTGCACTGTGTAATTTTTAGAGGCATCTAGGCAAGGCAAGGCAAGTTTATTTTTATAGCACATTTCATACACTATGGCAATTCAAAGTGCTTTACACTAGGGTTGGGCCAATAGAGGATACCATCGTCCATCGCGATGGCTGACAGACACAACAGGCTCACCACAGCCAAAATAGCGCTGTTTGACAGATGTAGTGCTTTTATTTCTAAATATTAACAAACTTGCTTACCATGTCATCATCTATCTTCTATTCCAATTCTCAAATACGTGTAAGTGAGTTTATTTTGTCATTTAAAAACATTTATAAATGATCTTGATCTGTAACGTGAGATAGGCGCCGTCATGTTTGTTTTGGCCGCAGTTCAGAGATTCCTGTCTGTTGGATTTATTACAGCGCGTGAATTCATCAGTTTCTCCCGAAATACATGCAAGTAAGTGGCCGGTGAACTGGGAGAAGAATAGAGTTAACTTTATAGTTACTTACACTGTCTTTCTGATATGAATAAAACACGTCGGTGTTAATATAATATAATTTGAATGGATTGTTATTGCTGCTTCCATAGACACCATTGTGTATTTTACAAACTATAAATGTATTGTTTTGCTATAAATTATATGTATTTAAAGGTATAGCGGAGGATGTTTTACTTCCTGGTGGGTAGTCTAAACTATTGGTCCTCCTAATTGTCAATCATTCTGGTGAATCAATCAAACTTTTCAAAAAGTGGAGAGGGCGGGTCTTATCTAAAATTTGGAAAGATCCTCCGCTATACCTTTAAATGTCTGAAACCTAAAATAAATATTATGTGGTTAAAAACAATGAATAGTTGTGATATATGACCAGTCATAGCGCGAAAGCACAGTTTGAATCTAGCAGTTATGTCACGTCACTGTATATTTGCTCCTTAGTGGTCAGCTGCTGCAAAGCATGCCAAAATTTAAATTGCTGATGAGATGTAGACGAAAATATCTAGTGGAGAATGAGAATGCCCCCCGCATTGCAACTAACAGAAGTTACGGTGGCCGACAGGAAAATATGTCGTCTGAGACAGCAGAGAGTATCTAGTTAAGCAATGAGGTCTCTTTACAAAGATTAAGTAAGAAATTATGTTAACTTAATTTTTCAGTAAAACGATATGTTATTGCTACTTGTTCATCATTGTGTCAGTGTTTTATTCGCTGACTTTAGCTGGCTTCTTTGCACGAAGAACAACATAGTGACGAAACGCGCTCTGTAGTAGTTTCTCCGTTTAGGGCTACTGTAGAAACATGTCAATGTAAGGGGACCTGCAGTGTATAGATAGAAATGGCTCAATCTAAGGTAATAAAAACATAACGGTTCATTACTTAAGGTCTTTATACACCACTGAAAACATTTATGTATATGATATTGCATTTCTGTCAACATATCCTCCTAAATATTACACAATGCACCTTTAAGTATGAGGCGAACCACTGTAAAGCAAGGCCCTCGACTCCAACACCACACTCAAGTCGTCCCCATGGTGAGAGAAATTGTTTATTAAGGTGCAGAGGTGTTGTGTGCGCTGTGTGAACATGATGGTTATTGTAGTTCTAGACTAAATGTGAACATGCATTTACTCAACTCACATGCACAAATTCAGTGTTCCTCATCATGGATAAAAACAGTGAAATGGAAACTCAGAATATATTACATAAACATACAATTAAATATGGTAAATTACACAAATGTACTTTATTTTATTTCACTTTATTAGCCAATGTCTTTGCTGCTGACCTTCGATGATCCAATTCAGCCACACTAATAAGTGTGTTTTTATTGCTGAGGAGTGCTGATCTTTCTTCTCCTGCACCTTCCTCATTATTTCACTTTTGGTGTGAAAGGGCCTTTACATTTGACAAAAGTAGAACATTTGTGTTTTTGTTATTAAAAAACAAACAGGGAAAAGTGATGCAAAAGTAATGTAACATTACTTTCCATAAAAATGACTTTTTAGGGAGTAACACAATATTGTAACACATTACTTTTAAAAGTAACTTTCTGAAAATAAATACATCATAGCCTACATGATTCAAAAACAAGAAGGTGAGTTTGTGACTCATTATTGGGTTAACTAATCCTTAATCCAGGTTCAGTACCAAAATCAAAAGTTCATATGACGTGACATATTGTCCGTCGTGTTTTTGGTTTCAGTCAGGGTTAAAAGCAAAATATATTCCCAAATGACCAACATAAACTCTGAGACCACACACAAAAATAAACACACACATAATGGTCCATAAATTGACCTCCAAGAAGGTTAGCTGCCCTCAGTAGGGCCTGTTTGTGATCAGGCCCACCTGTAGCGCATTAAATAAGAAGAGGAAGAGAGGGAAAAGAAAGTGACTGTGTAAACAGAGCGCTGGATGGAGACAGAAGGCAGCAGAGGAGGGGTGTGTCTCAAGGGGCTTGTGATTGAGACCACACACAAAAGACTGGAATTGTCCAAGCCTGTTCCCTCTCTCCTCTTCTTCTCCTCCAAATCCTGGCTGCACTCTTTGGATCAGTATTACGAGGCCTGGCAGAGTTGAATAACATCTCAATAGCTTTACCCCCCTCACTTGCATATCTCCATCATTCGGTATAGATTACCTACCAGCCGCTGTCATAATTATCCTGCGACTCTAGCAAAAACCATTTTTACTGTTGGGATGAATTTTTAATGCTTTATTGAGTGATGTAGCTAGCACATATAATTTGGATGCAATATAATTCAATTACATTTTAATTCTATAATACCATTGTATAATAACCTTGCTTCTGGAATTCAACTCTTTGTAAGTGCACATTTTTCTTTTTACACCCTGTTATTGCCATCTCATTTTAACCTCTATCATGAACTAGAAACAGCTCATTACATATCAAAGCACACTGTCACCCTCTCCATTAACTCCAGCACCTGCATGATAAAGGTCGGCTCTGTGATTCTTTGATTGCGATAAACACTGGTAAAACGTTGTTTAAATGTCATTATTTCGTACTTGGGTACAGTTTGCTATTCATCAGCTTTGAAAACACAGCCAGGCCCAAAACCACAGTGACACACACAGATTTGATGCTGGTTTTCAGTGCCAAAGAAGCTGTTAATCTCAATTTTTTTTTTTTTTTTTTTTGTGGGGTGGGGGAGTAACTGCAGTCTCTCTAAACCCGTCTTCTCTCATTAATCCCAGAGCTGTTGAAAATGCTGGAGAAACTCTGAGACAGACGGGCTGTCATAACAAGAAAACCTCATTTAAAACAACAGACTAGAGGAGTGTGCTTCACTGATCAGTCTGAATCAGTGATGGACACCCTGCAGCAGCATGGACTAGTGAATCTCCACTCAGGCTCAAACTGAAATAAAGAAAAGAGAAATATATCAGGTTTATTGACCTTTAATTAAAGGACAGAATGCTCATGCTTCAGCTGCCGCGAGACCAGGCGAGACTCTTATCAGTCTCTGCCATTCTCGTTAAAGACGCTCGTCTTTAACGAACTGGAAAAGTAATTACTGAGGGAGGGATGTTGTCAATATCAGCCTGCCCTGACCCGGACATATATTGACTGTTTGCTCTGTTGCTTTGATTAATTTAACATTAAATACTTGCCTAATGCTTAGTTAAGAAAGAAAGGGCTGTGCACTTGACGTACATGACATGGCCTAATCTGGTAAAACTGTTAATTTATGACTTCAGTGTGCCACAGTCACAGATTTTTATCTACTTTTAACATTTTTAATCAATACCTTTAATTTTCACTCTGATCCGTTTTTGCAGTATAGAAATTATGAAGAGATATAGCAAAAATGAGAAAACAAAATGATGAAAGTACAGTAAAACAGTTTAAAAAAATAGGATTCTTTAAAAAAAGTTCAAAAGAACAGCATTTATGTGAAATAGAAATCTTTTGCAACATTATAAATGTCTTTACTGTTGCTTTTGATACATTTAATCCTGGCTAAATAAATGTATTATTGTATGTGTTTGTATAAATTATTAGGGGCCAAGCACTGAAAGTGCGTAGGCACCTCTTGAAATCGTTGCCGTTCTTATTCTTCTTCTTCTTCCGTTTCTTCTTCTTCTTACGTATGGAAGTCTATGGCAGCCCATATAACCGCTTGCGGTTATGAAATTTGGCACACTGATAGAGGACAGTCTGAACAGTCACCATAGCAAATTTGGAGTCAAACAAAAATCTTGTTTCCTCTGATTCCTTGGCTCAAGCCGATTGCACCCTATGACGTCATTTTCTGTCATGGAAAAACTCTTCCATTTTGAATTCTCAGAAAAAACCTACTTTTTTTCTAGTTTTTGCCGTTCTAGCCGTTGCTCCGATTTTCACGAAAATGTAACCAGATCATCTTCAGACCATGCCAACAAAAAGTTATGGAATTCAAGTTGATTCGTCTGTTCTCGAATACCACGCAAACTAATGTTATAGCGCTTGCGAAAACAGACGTAAGGCTGTATCTCCACAACGCTTTATCGTATTCAGACCAAACTTGGTACATGTCATCACAAGCATGACCTGAGGCTACATGCTGCGTTCCGGCACAGTGGCTCCTACTGGTCCGGAGATACGAAAAATGGCTATTTTTGGTTATAACTTCTGAACGGTTTGTCCAAAAATCATAAAGGTTGTCTTGTTAGAGTCAGGGCATCATGCCGAGTCGACTGATATCCAGGTTTTCCATATCGGCCATTTTGGGCATCGGCCATTTTGAATTTTGTACTAAAATGCATGTATTTTATGCATCTGTATTTTATGAACGCATGAACATATCGTTACAAAACTTGGAATGGGTCATCGGCACGATGCTCTGAAAGAGTGTGAGAAGTTTTGGACCAGCGCCACCTAGTGGTGAAAATTTATTTACATGCTTATAACTTTGGATTTGGTTGACTTATTTTCACGGGAGTCATCTCCTTACATTCCTGGACTCGGTATGTGTCCTGATAATCCATTAAATCATACTTTTTAGTTATGATTTTTCAGCCATTTTGGCTAAAATCATCTTTAAATGTCTTTAATTTCTCATTGTTGCAGTTGGTCTGACAATCCCAGCCATGTTGGCATGTCTTATTGTCTTTGCGCTTGGCCCCGATAATTGCTGCTTGCAGCAATATTTATTAGGGGTTCAAGCACGAAGTGCTGAACACCTATTGTAATTGTACTGATTTTTATTATTATTATTATTACTATTTATTTGTATTATTATTATCTTTTTTTAAAATGTTTTAATGTTTTGTTCTGTTTCTATTTTTTTTTTTTTTCTGTAGTACAAGAGGGAATTTTAGACAATGGCAAATTCATTTACCATATCTCACGCTTGGATAATATGAACCAGTGATCTTGTGAAATAGATGTGTTGCACTATATAGAACAGAGGAATTTTTGTCATGTCTTTAAGAAAACACTAATTAGCCATTTTAATTTTACATTATATTTGACAAAGAAAATAATCCTCTTTGCATATAGGCATACTGGATGAGGTTCACTAAAAGTTACAATTTCCATGTCATTATGTGCTAGAACAAGATGCAAATATGAAACATTTGCAATACGCAACCATTAAGTGTTTGTGTGTGTGCATGATGTGTAGGATAAACAGAGAAAGAGACCAAATCAACGGTTTCTTTTAACACCCCTCAGTAAAAAAAAAAACCAGTAATAAGAGACCGTGTCGTTAATCATAAGGGGTTGAATCGGTCAATGACGTATGAAGTTAGGATAGCCACCATTAACGAGGCAGCATAAAAGCACACAAATACCCAAAGGCAGCCTCTGCGGCACCAGTTTGTGTTGTTAATAAGGTAAAACACCAGAGGCATTGGATTCTTCACTGGGATTGCGGTCTGCCGTTTGGGGTCCGCCTTCCCTTTCATCAGTTAAATGAGCTGCTCCCTAATTAGACAGCACGCGAGCAGATGGAGTGTGTGCGAGCGTGTGTTTGGGTGAGAGGAGGAACCTGGAGAGTTTGTAATTAGTAAAGTATCGTAGGAATTCCAATAGCTGTTTGGAATTGTAACATTTTTGGTGAAATTTTCTTTCTGTGACACTTCACCTTGTAGCCTTTCTATACAGCACACTTTCTCCTCCACAGTGCTCAAGAAACAGTACTGGGGATCTTTTTTATTATGTTTTGTCCTCTCAATTGTTGTGTATGTGAGTATGTATGTATGTATGTATGTGTGTATGAGTGAGTGCATGAGTCCTGTATCTCCCATGGTGGCTTATTAACTGTAGGCTGCCGAAATAGTCTGCCAAGACTCTCCAGTGAATGTTTCTTTGGATGTCTCCCTCTTCCCTTCTCTCTTTCAGTTTGTTTCTCTATTTCCCCCATCTCTTTTAAGGTATCAATGTCTCTTTCTTCTTTCTTCTCCCTTCATTTTTCCTGCCTGGTCTCGCTGTGTGTGTCTACATAAGATCCAGAATCTTTTCTTTTTTTTGTACAGAGAGCAAGCCTACCTTGCAAGTTGTAAAATAGGAATTTAGAGGTGTGAGCAAGGAACACAAACATACATTCTGAGTCAAAAACTATGTTCTGAACAAATTGTATTGGTCTTTTTTTTTAGGGACCACACAAACGTACTGTACAATCGGCAAAAGTCATATGGCAAACATACAACATAATTGGCATGCTCTCAAACAGCCATGTCTGCATTAGTTTATTGTGTACGTGCATGTGTAAACACACGCTGGACACATTTCCACAACTATGGACTGAGTTAAAGGGATTGTTCACTCAAAAATAAAAATTCTGTCATCATTTACTCAGCCCCATGTTGTTCCAGATGTGTATGACATAATTTTTTCTGTGGAACACAAAAGATATTTCTAAGTACACTGTAAAAAGTGATCTGATCTGACTTTAAAAAAAAGTGAGGAAGCCCGTTGCCTTAAAATTATTAATTAAATAAACTTGACGCGTAATTGAAAAAATTAAGTTATGTGGAATTGTCAAGTTGCGTGCATGAAGTTTATTTACTTAATAATTTGAGGCAACAGGGTTCCTCACTTTTTAAAGTTAAGTCAACTGATCAATTGTTACAATGTACTTATGGGGTCCATTACAACATTGACTTTCTGTTAATGGACAAAAACAGTTGAAAAACATTCTTCAGAACAGATTTTGTGTTCCTCAGAAGGAAATTCATATTTTGATTTAGCTTTTTTTCCCATTTTAATTTTGAGTAATTTTGTTATGTGTTTTTGACTTGAATTTTTTTAAATAGTTTTGATTTTTTTATTGCAGTTTTAATTTGATTTCAGCTTTAGTTTTATTTATTTACTTCATATTATACTTCTTTCAGTTAACTGCCAAAGCCATTTAGAGTTTTTCATATTCATGTTTTATTTTATTTCAGGTTTATTTCAATTAACAAAAAAGTTTTTAATAGCCTACTTTTAGTTTTAGTTTACGATAACAATATGATGGGAAAGGATGACAGATTTTTCATTTTGGGGTAAGATTAAAGTGTATTTTCATCTAATATTGCTTTTCATTAATGTCTGGTCTGATTTTACCTTTAAAGTCCACACTAATATGCAGAATGTGTGTGTGTGTGTGTGTCTGGGTGGAGCCTGTGGAGTCACTGACAGCCCTTTCCATTTAAGGACCTGAAGATCTCAAAATTTACTAACACAACTTGACAAATAGGTGGACAGAGCTGCAGAAGAACAACACGTCTCTGTATAGACGCTGGATGGACATCACTGACTTATTTGCTTAGTAAACACCAGGGTTATTTTACAAGGGTTAACGATGATTTGTGTTTACACAAACAAATGTCTGCTGGATGAGTCATATCATTGAGTGAGACGAAAAACAAAGTCTACTGACAGTACACGCGATCCAAACTGACACTATGTCTGGACTGTCTGGTCTGTCAGGACGCCATGTAAACAGGCCACACTCTTGGAAAACATTAAAACATTCAAGTGCCACAAACTAGCAACCAAGCGAATGCATTTTCTCAGTGAATGGATGAATTGATTGAAAGGATCGATGTAGCATGGTTGAGTTGTTGAAGTGATTGTTTATGTTAGATTGTAATTGGCAGAAAACAATTACTCCACAGATGGTTTTATCCAAATCTTAGGCTAATCCCTTTGTGTTCTGATATTAGCTTAGCAAGCGGCCTAATCTAGGTCAACGTTTCTGACGCATGTGAGAAATGTGTTTGGACACAAGATGTGGGGAAGGAAGGATGGGAATAGGAAAAAGATTTTGTGCGTGTGTGTTTGTACTTTCTCTTCCTTTACTCTGTACTATTTTATGTAGTATTTGCAAGTTTAATCAATTAAAAATAATTATTATTTGAAAAAGGTTGAATGTTGCACCACCACTCATAATTGTACATGCATAATTGTAGCAATGTTATGACTGAAAAGATGAAAACACAAGGGAAGCTTTAAAACTGACATTTGATTATAGTGTACAAATGAACAACTGAAATCTGAGAATTGTTTGGGGTCAGTAAGATTTTTATATTTTTGAAGTCTCTTCTGCTCACCAAGGCTGTATTTATTTGATCAAAATAAAGTAAAACAGTAATATTGTGAAATAATATTATAAATACAATTTAAAATAACTTTTTTCAATTGCATTAAAAAAAAAAGTTTTTTTTTTTATTTTTTTTTTACTGTGATGCAAAACTGAATTTTCAGCATCATTACACATGATCCTTCAGAAATCATTCTAATATACAGTGGGGAGAACAAGTATTTGATACACTGCCGATTTTGCAGGTTTTCCTACTTACAAAGCATGTAGAGGTCTGTAATTTTTATCTTAGGTACACTTCAACTGTGAGAGACGGAATCTAAAACAAAAATCCAGAAAATCACATTGTATGATTTTTAAATAATTAATTTGCATTTTATTGCATGACATAAGTATTTGATCACCTACCAACCAGTAAGAATTCCGGCTCTCACAGACCTGTTAGTTTTTCTTTAAGAAGCCCTCCTCATTACCTGTATTAACTGCACCTGCTTGAACTTGTTACCTGTATAAAAGACCCCTGTCCACACACTCAATCAAACAGACTCCAACCTCTCCACAATGGCCAAGACCAGAGAGCTGTGTAAGGACATCAGGGGTCTGCAATTTTATAATTGTAGACCTGCACAAGGCTGGGATGGGCTACAGGACAATAGGCAAGCAGCTTGGTGAGAAGGCAACAACTGTTGGCGCAATTATTAGAAAATGGAAGAAGTTCAAGATGACGGTCAATCTCCCTCGGTCAGGGGCACCATGCAAGATCTCACCTCGTGGGGCATCATCAGTGATCATGAGGAAGGTGAGGGATCAGCCCAGAACTACACGGCAGGACCTGGTCAATGACCTGAAGAGAGCTGGGACCACAGTCTCTAAGAAAACCATTAGTAACACACTACGCCGTCATGGATTAAAATCCTGCAGCGCACGCAAGGTCCCCCTGCTCAAGCCAGCGCATGTCCAGGCCCGTCTGAAGTTTGTCAATGACCAGTTTGAAGGATGAGTACAACCCCAAGAACACCATCCCAACCGTGAAGCATGGAGGTGGAAACCTCATTCTTTGGGGATGCTTTTCTGCAAAGGGGACAGGACGACTGCATCGTATTGAGGGGAGGATGGATGGGGCCATGTATCGCGATATCTTGGCCAACAACCTGCTTCCCTCAGTAAGAGCATTGAAGATGGGTCGTGGCTGGGTCTTCCAGCATGACCACGACCCGAAACACACAGCCAGGGCAACTAAGGAGTGGCTCCGTAAGAAGCATCTCAAGGTCCTGGAGTGGCCTAGCCAGTCTCCAGACCTGAACCCAATAGAAAATCTTTGGAGGGAGCTGAAAGTCCGTATTGCCCAGCGACAGCCCCGAAACCTGAAGGGTCTGGAGAAGGTCTGTATGGAGGAGTGGGCCAAAATCCCTGCTGCAGTGTGTGCAAACCTGGTCAAGAACTACAGGAAACGTATGATCTCTGTAATTGCAAACAAAGGTTTCTGTACCAAATATTAAGTTCTGCTTTTCTGATGTATCAAATACTGTATCATGTATCATGCAATAAAATGCAAAATAATTACTTAAAAATCATACAATGTGATTTTCTGGATTTTTGTTTTAGATTCTGTCACTCACAGATGAAGTGTACCTATGATAAAAATTACAGACTTCTACATGCTTTGTAAGTGGCAAAACCTGCAAAATCGGCAGTGTATTAAATACTTGTTCTCCCCACTGTACTGATTTGCTGCTCAATCATTTTTTTTATTAATATCAATGTTGATGAACTAAACAGTTGATGAATAGAAAGTTCAAAGGAACAGCATTTATTTGAAATAATATTTTGTTTTAATGTAAAAGTCTTTACTGTCACCTTTCAATTGAATGCATAAAGTATACATTTATTTTTTTATTTTTTTAATCTGACCCCCCAAAATTTTTAACTGGAGTATATATTTTAATGCACATAGATTTACGTAAATGAGTTTATATGGATAAAAAGAGACCATACTCTTCATATTCGTAAAAGCATCAGTTTAATTGTATAATTCAATCGGATTAAATGAGAATATGGTTTAATCTTATGAGCATTAAATATTCAAGATTAAATCTTGCATATTGAATCATACTTAATCATATGAAGAACTGGCTAGGGAGTATTTCCTCAAACTCTACTCCAAAGCACACTTCAACTTCCTTTGCTAAAAGCTTCTCATTTTGAGACTAATTCCTTTTAAATTACAAGTGAACTCACTTTGTCAGTTTGCAGTGTTTATGAGTTTCTCTTTTTTCAAGAAGTGATATAATAAATGAGGAGTTTCTCAGATGTAATATAATTGATTATGTTTGTTTACTTTCCAGACTGATGTGAATCTGTCACAGAAATGACTCAGGTCTGAAATGGATGTGATGATTCTACATTATTGTGTAGTTTGAGTGATGAGAGTGTCGCTGTGAGTGTCCTCCCACACCTCACTTCCTCCCATTCACTCTCTCATACACACCAACACTATGCGCTTCAATACTATGATATTGAGTAAACTTTAACTGTGCTTAATCAGCTGCACTCTGTTTTATGAGTTGCATCTGTTAACTGGTCTTAATAACTGCTTTCACTCTAAAAAGTTTTACTATGATTTGCTCTTTTTTTTTTGTGAAACATTTTTACACTTAAAAATATTGATTACATTTTAAAGCAGTGAAATCAATTACAATACACTGTATGAACTGAGTAAATGTAAGTAAAAAAAATTAAGTAGATCTGAGTAACTGCATCTGGTACATTAACAAATAAAATTGAGCAGAAATAATTGGGGAAAAACATAAAAACCAATATTTATGAGTAATATTAACTTTTTTATTTTCTCTAAACCTTTGTAAAATAGTATTCCATACAACCCAGCGATGCTGAGAAGAGAGAACTGTTCTGGACTGGAGAGAATTCAAACAGCCCGCGCTCACTCAACCATTGAGTGTCGTCAGGTCAGAGGGTGGGGGCGGGGTGCATTGTTTTAATTTAGTAAACTTACTCAATTTCTTAAGAGTGTGTTAAATACATTAATAATATTGATTTGAATTAAGTAGTATTTGTGGTTCTTGATACAGATCAGTTTAATTCTCCATTCTCAAATATTTTGATAGAAATTTCACAAATATAGTCAGTGTATTATAAATAAATAATTGGTTAGTCAAAAAAACTTAAATATAACTGTCAATTTTAGATAAGATTAACTGTTAGTCAATTATTTTGGTATGTTTAACTCAAACAATCAAGTAAATGATATTCAGAGATTTTTATTAAGTTAATAAAGTTAAATATTACTGTGATATTTACTAAGCCAAAGAATTATTTTTTAGAGTGTTGTACTAGTAATCTAAAAAAAGATGAACAAAGAGTACTGTGTTTTTATATGAGCCTTATCATAAACAGCATGGTATCCGGTATCAGTGTACTGATGGAAACAGTGTCAGTGACCGATAGCAGTGCATGCGTTTCAATACTATGTTTTACTTTTTTATTATACTTCCATTATAAAAATTAATGAATCAAAAAGATCAAAATAGAATCTCTCTCTTTCTCTTGCTCACTTTACTTTCATAACTGTGTCTCCGAAGGAAGCAATAACCAAAGGCCAATGTCGTGAACATCTATTATTCCAGTGCTGATATTTTTATATGGTAATTTGTGCTTTATCCAGTCTCTGGAACACTAATTTTATGGCTTTTGACATTTATAATCAAAGTGATCTGAGTGGAAAAACAGACATTGAACTGAGTTAATTAAGCATGCTAGAGAGAGAGAGAGAGAGAGAGAGAGAGAGAGAGCAGAAGAAAGAGCAAGACAGAAAGTGATGCCTTGTGTCACAGAGCCAATTAAATCCCCTTTACTCTTTCAAATGGTCCAATCGCAGCTGGATCAGTGGACCTAAATGGAGCTTTTGTCTCCAGTCCTTCCTCAAGCTGGAGTTCACATACCTGCTGTTAAGACGTCTTTATATTATCGTAATTGTATATATCCACACTAATGTATGTGTATAAAACAAATACACTCTTAAGAAAAATGGTTCTTAACAGTGTAGGGTTCTTTGGCTTATACAATAGCAGACAGCAGAATAATAGCAGAATCCTTTTTGGTGCTAGAACACGTTTTATAATATTCCATAAAGAACCATGCTTTGAAAGTGCTATAAAGAACCTCCACATCATGAAATCCTTAAACAAGTGTTCTTTTATCTGGTAAATGTCATATGGTCTATACAAAACCTAAATGTTGGCCTATTAGCCCAATTTCACATTGTGTGTAAGCATGACCGCTGCTGTCAGCTTGTTCAGTGTGCACATGTCTGTTTACATTTTGCCATTCAGACTCAAGAAGAACCTGATGATTTAAAGTGTCATGTAAACACAGGCTTGTTGCATTGTCTGGTTTCTATAATCTGCTGTTTTTTATTTTATTTTTTTATTTAGGCTATCATCTCTCAAATTTAAGCACCTTGTGAATAAGCTTCCTTTTAGTCTCTATTATTTTTTGTATTACTTTTTTGGAAAAGCCAAGTTCAATAAATAAAATACAACAATTAAACATTAAACATACCACAAAAAAGGATCTTCATGATGTGGAGGTTTATATTCAAATACGCATGATTTTAGTCTTTTTTATCTTTTTTAGTCTCATATTTTAATGGCTGTTAAATGTTTTTGTTTTGTTTGTGTGTTTGAAACACTCTTTGCTTCATTTATAGAGAATGAGGGCTAACAATCACAAACACTGTATTGCCTTATTCATATTGAAGCTGCTTTTGACCCCTCCATGCACACATTTTATCTTTTCCTAGCCCATTACCAGACATGAGGCCCATTTTTCCCAGATAACGTTCTTCCTCAGAGGAATTCCTCCTGATCAGGTCTAGTCTGATGTCATTGGGGGAGCTGCTTTATCTGTTAGCCCAAAGCTTTTCCCCTGCCACACAGATTACTCATATCCCTCAGACAGTCAATCAGACTCATCGTCACTTTGTTTATCCTCCTCCTTTTTTATCCCAGTCTTTTTTCACCCATTCTTTTGTTGTTGTGTACCTTTGTCATACATTTTCTCTCTCTCCATCTACATCCTACTGGGAGTTCAGGTTGAGTCTCTCTGGCCCAATATCAGGAAGGTTATCCAAAGGGCAGCTCTTCATCTCCACATTTCCTGTAGCCGCAGGAGGATCATGTGTGTCAGCTCTCATGACTCTTGTGATTTTAGTGTGTATCAGTCCTTGTTCTACTACAACAGTCCATTTGTTTAACTTGTAGTACTCTCAGCACAGAGGTCAAAAGTCAGAGGTTACAGCAAGGGCCTTTATAACCTCCACTGCTATCCTGTGTCATTCAATGGCTTTCCATGTGACCATATGGATTTTGGATTGCTAATTGTATTTCATTATGCCATGTTTTGTTTGGGTTTTTGTATTCCAGCAAACGTAATTTGTATATGACCAAAACAGATTAACAGTTTGATTCTTTGTTTTTCAAGTGAGACGTGTTGAAACGTTTCATGGTAGTAGTATATTTACAAAGCAGGGTTACTTATTATTTATTAACCTTGTTTATACTCCCACATTCCTTGTGCTATTAAAAGACAACGAATCAACCAAACTAAGGATTTTAAGGGTTTGAATGTTGTCCAGATCTCTTCCTCTCATACCTTATTTTTTTCTGTCTGTCTCTACTTTACTTTACTTTTTTTTTTTTAAATGTCATAACCTGATGTTTGCCAGGTCTGTCTTGCTGAGAGGCTGATAGATGAGTGTTATGATGTTGTGATGAAGGAAATAGAAATTGTGGATGAAAATGTATTGCATATCTGGTTAAAGTGCTTAAAGTAATTGTTTGCTATTATGGCTGGGTAAATTTGTATGTTTGTTTGAATGTGAACACACTGGCTGTGCATTCATTCAAAACGTGACAGGATTTTTCAAAAATAAACATCTTGTCACTTGTTTCTAAGCATCTTTTTTTTAATGAACCCATAGCCAGTGTGTTCATGTTCACAAAGATGCAAATTTACACACCCATTCGTTCGCAGTTCGCACCCCCCTTTTCCTCTTTAAATCACTAACATGTGTTTTGGAAAAGGGCCCCAGGCCAGACATTTTAAAGGCACCCAGACAAACCAGCTTCAGAGAGTCATCGACCACAGACTGGAAACCTTTAGCCCAGCATCCTTCTGATGTGACAACAGCTGATTCCATAAACCTTCACATACAGAAGCCCTCCAGACCAGACTATGTTTGAACTCTGTGAATCACGATGCTGTACATATACTGGGTCAGACTGAAACTCTGCAGGAGCTTCATGTGCTCAACATCATCTTAATCCAGGAACATTGAGCTTGCAGTGAGCAATCACCACACATTACCGGACTGGGTATAAGTCAACTCTGGGAAACTGGTCCTTTGTGAGTTAATGGACAAACCATAAAGCAAGTTCACCACAAACAGAACCAGCGAGTCTATTGTCCAAAGTGCTCACAGACCACAAGATCCCATTTACACTTGATGTTAAGAGCTATCATTATAAGTATGAAGTTTTAAATGGAAAGCAAGCACTTAAATAAAGGTGTAAACGGGGTCCAAAACACTAATGCCCGGTTTGAGTTGTTTTAACTGAAAGCATCTTGAACTGACATATCTTAAAATATATCAGTGCCATTGTTTGACTCAAGATGCACACCAGTAATGTTTTTTGTCTAAAGCCGGGTAAACACTGTACAATTTATAATAGTCCTTCAGGACTGTTATCGTGAAGACTGTACGGCTGAATTTACATGCAGGATAGAAATAGTGGTAATTTTAATATATTTAAATATATATTATTTAAATATATATTAAAATATATATTAATTTGAACTGCCACCACTGATGTACCAATTACTTATGGAGAGTAGAGATATTGAATATTTGATCGCAAACAAATTGATCAAACTAACATTCGATTAAAATTATTATAATTACAAATTAAAAGTGAAGCAAGACCCCACGCCCTGTTAGGCTAAGCTAAGATATAGGCTACAGCAATCGACGGCCAAAGGTTCTCTGTTAATGGACATTTAAAGTACAGAAAGGTGGATTTTTGCTTCATGTGATAGGCTAGGTGAGTGTAGTTATATTTATATTGTCTTGCTGTATATGTGTCGTTTTCTGTCAATTTTCTGTCTAAAAGTGACCAAAAAAAGCCATTTTAAAGCAGTTTAAAAAAAAAAACATTTGGGAGGGAGTCCGACCGCTAAAATTTTGTTTTAAAACCCACCAGCCGCCACTGGTCGTAGGAGAAGCCACACTGCAGGACTGTGCCTCAACTTCTGACACTGTCACAATTTCATCGGAGGTAAAATTTGAACGCAATGGTCATTAATCAGCTATCGGTGAACATGTCAAACTAGCGATAAAATACTTTGATTTTGACCTATAGTATCAGATTAATCTTTTAGGATTCAGAAAATTTGTCTCAGATGGTCAAATCATGGCCAAAATCATACAGTGTGAACCTGGCTTAAGGCACGTTATAAAAGCTTCTTAAATGTCCTAATTTAAATAAGGCCCATTCCTGACTTAAAGGGATGGTTCGGAGTAATTTCAACCTAGGGTCCTTTGCACCATGATCTCGAGCCAAATACCCCCCCAGAAGCTTTTTTTTCCCCTTGGTCGAACATTATTAAAGTTAGAGCTTATTTAGAGAAATCAGCCTTATATCATGGCTTAGTGCAGGCGCTAATGGATCCAAGGTTGTATCTCGTAAATTACCCCATAATAATGCCCAGAATGGTACCAAACTTCTACAGTAGTAGAAATAGGTTCTGTACTCATAAAATTAGGCATTAGAAAGTTTGTAAGAAAGCCCGTAAAAGTCCTGGCAGAAAGCGATGCATAAGGATGTAGTGTAACGACGCCCAGTTCCAGGAATGCACTAATATTTTGTTGGTAGTACCAGTTTGCAACAATTAGGACTTTTTTAATAAGTTAAGCATCTCTGGGTGCTTTTTTGAGTTGAGCTCTTGGTGGACTGGCCACCTGAACTTTAATAAACTGTGAAGTATCAGTAGACTGTTGGAGATTGAGGTCGGTTGAGGTTGCTTAAGTTGATGGTTTTTTTTAGGGTTGCTTAGGGGTCTGAAGTGATCGGTTTGGCTCTAGAGGGGGCAGTTAGTGATTCGGAGGGATTGCTGGGCAGAGAGGGAGTGGGGGCGGTGATTTTCATTGTTGAATTCAGTGGGGTGCGTGCCTGAAAGCCTCTCTGTTGGAAGTTATCCTTTTAGGCAGAGGTAGATATGAATGGCAAGCGTCATCTGCTATTATGCTGCTAATAGGAAAGGTCAGAGGTCACATTTAACCCCCATTTCTTTTATCCTATGGAGCCGCTATCTGATCCACACTGTCATCTGCATGTTAGCATCCAACTGAGAGACTTGTTTTCTCATACTGACACACACACACACACACACACACATGAAACAAACAAATACACATTGTTTGGTAACAGTACTTAAAGCTTTTCCCTAATGTTCAGTCTATTGTTCAAATTATTGAAGATAAATACAAACCAGTACCACCAGCAACAATCAATTCAACTACAATCACTTCCAGCTGTACCTGTTGAATAAACTGAAAATTGCAACACATATTGCAACAGTAACTGCTGTAATACGTCCTATTTTGACCTGATAAACAAGATAAACTAATAACTATGTTTGGTTACACTTTATTTTAAGGTGTCATTGTTGCAGTGTAATTATATATTTAAGTACTGAGTAATATTAAGCAACTACATGTACTTACTATAGGGTTTGGGTAGGATTAGGATTTGGTTGAGGGTTAGTTGCATTTAATTATGTATAATTTGTTATTACTACGGTAAATACATGTAACATATGTAACAAGGACACTGTAAAATAAAGTGTTACCCTATGTTTCTTTGAACAAACTGAAAATATGATGATGCCACTTATTGTAAAATTTGAATATTCATTTATTATCTTTGATTAAAAATGGTACTTTCATTCCTTTGATTCAGTTGTTTTTATAGATTATAATGGTAACACTTTACAATAAGGTTCATTAGTTAACATTAGTTAATGTATTAACTATTATGAACTAACAATGAACAATACATTTGTTACAGTATTTACTCATCTTTGTTAATGTTAGTTAAAAAAAGCTGTTCATTGTTTGTTCATGTTAGTTCACAGTGCATTAACTAATGTTAACAAATACAACCTTTGATTTTAATAGTGTATTAGTAAATGTTGAAATTAATATTAACTTAGATTAATATATGCTGTAGAAGTGTTGTTCATTCTTAGTTCATGTTAGCTAATAAACCTTATTGTAAAATTACACCATTATGACTTCATGCATTGTGCTGTTTGTGTAGGCTACCTTTTATGTGTTGTGTTACTTGTGCTTTACTGGTACATGGCCTTACTCAATTGCTATCTGCTACACTGTCTTTAACTTGTCTGACTCTGTTCTCCTGATTTGTGTCAGATGGAAATGTCCTATTTAGTATAGCAAGAGAGCGAAAATTTGAATATGTAGACTGGGACACTCATGTGTCTCTTGCTCTTTTTGTGTTTGTACGAGACTCTGACTGACCTATCTAATAACTTAATTCACTTCTTGAGAGAAGAGAACACAGTCAGCGGAATTGTGAAGCGACCTTTTTTGAGGCGGCACTAGTGGCAGTTTCTGGCTCATTTGGTGCCCTAGGCGAGATGATGACAAAACGTTTAGTATTTATGTAAGTGCAAGATGTGTTAGTCTATACTGGTGCTGTTTTTAATTAGTGTGCATTGGGGACCTGGGTTCAAATCAATCACAGTATATAAATTCGGAGTACAATTGTTTTTTTAGAAAAAAAAAAAAAAAAACTTGATTGGACATTTACATGTGAATAGTGATTTCTGTCACAAAGCGATTTAGATAAACAATTTTATCTTACAATAATTGTTCAACTTGATTTTCTCTCTTTTTTTTTTTTGAAAGTGCTAAGTGTCAAAATTCTCAGGGGTTGATGTTTTCTAACACATTTACAGTACATAGTGTACTTGTACGCAGCAAGATATTAGTTATATTTTAATTAATGTCTTGTGTGTATTTCACAATGAAGACACCATGTCAACGACACAATGTGACACAATAAAAGGCATTCCTTCCATTCAAATTACCTGTCACTGGAACCTTGTCAAGTTGCATCAAGTGTGGTTAGTCTATTAGAACATTCATAAGACATAGGCTATGTGGCAGGGAAGTTCCCATAGTATGAACAAGGATGTATAAACAAAATTTTGTGTATATGCACACAGACTTATGTATGCACACTCATATGGAAATTTGATGGGATATATTTGGTGAAAAGCTACCGTGTTATGTAGTCAAACCACACGAGTATCTCAACAAACATTTCTTGAAATTAGACACCTACAGTTATCCATAGTAGGTAAGGATAGTAATGAGCACTTTTTTTTTACCACCAGACTTCACTCTCTCATTTAAATCTTTGCTTTTGAAAATTGAACCGTGACGCCAAAGAAAAAGCAGTACATAGCAGCTTCTGAGTTTTGTTAAAGCAACTTTAGCATCTCCTGGTTTTAGTTTGAATGAGCCACATCAAGTGCAGCAGAATTTCGCCGCCTGGCACAACATCACGCAAATTAAGTTTAGATTTGCATATAACTTCAAAATAATAGAATACGTACTTTATCCATTTTGTGTGGGATTGTGTAATTTGTCTGTGTGTGCCAGTGATATGCACATGTGGAGGAGTATTATTTGAGCTATAAATTAAAGGGGAAGAGTGTTTGTGTATATATATGAGTGTGTGAGAGATGAATGAACATTGAGGTCAGTGTGTCGTGGGATATACGGTACCTACTATACAGTAGTGGGTGGTCTCTACAGTCTCTTTAACTCAGCACGTTTCTCTTAAGCACTCTAAGCCTGTTCAACAGCCACGCTAATTAACCAGAATAATTCTAATCTCTCTTACAGTTAGGCTTTTTACGTGTTTACCTTCTTACTCTTCATCTTGGCGTCACTAGAAATCGGGGTCAGTTGAATACAACCAGGGTCCACTAAGCTTAGTGCTCAGCGCTATGTTATGTGTCAAAAACACTCGCCCCATATGACACGGTCCAGTCTGAGCTGGGCTCGATGCTAACGTCCTGATCCGGGATTGGGTTCCCGCTAAGCTGGGGGTCTTGTTTTGACAGATGATAAGATTACATTTCTCATGGTCTTTCAAAAACACATTTGTCCAGCCGCAATGAGAGCTGTGTTAGCCAAGCAGAAGTGAGAGGGAAAATAAACAGAGCAATAACAATGAGTGATAGGCTGGAGGGGAAAAAACAAGAATAGAGAAAGAGAGGCTGGGGTGAAAAGGAAAAACACTTACTTAGAAAATACTCATTGTTTGTTGAGTAAGCACTGCAGCTAACTGCTTAATTACAGTAATCCTCTGATAACTTTGCAAAGTAACATCTCACAACCTTCAGCCTAGATTCAGTCACATTGGAAAACACTGCATTGTACTTTAAACATTATGTTCGTCCACAAATATCAGACACACATCTTAAAAAATGTGGGAAAAAATGCAAAAGCATCCAGGTGAGAAGTCCACGAGACGACTTTGAAACAGTGCATTTCTTATGGACCCATTCACAACCAAAAATACTACATTATTAAAGAGGTCCTATTATGCCCTTTTACGAAGTCTTGATTTAGTTTTTGGGGTGTACTAGAATATGTTTTTGTGCTTGATTGTTCAAAAAACACATTCTTTTTTCACATTTTACATTATTACAGCACCTCTCTCCCCAGTCTGGCTCGAACACGCCTATTTCGATGAAGCCCCTCCTTCTGAAATACGAAATGTGCTGTGATTGGTTAGCTTGGCCCAGTGTGTTGTGATTGGCAGCGCTTAGTGGGTTGTTGGAAATTCCAGAAGCGAAGACCCGGAGATTTGGTTTTATCTTCAGCAGGATTCTTTACTGAGAACATGTGCTGTTGGTAGCCGCAGTCCATCAAGTCTAACTATGGAAGCTATTCACAGTAGTTTTATACACATTTTAGGGGGAACTCCTTACAAGTGAAGACAAAGCACTTAGGTGACTGCCTTAAAAAAAAATGCATGAAAATGAAGGGTATAGGGTCCCAACCCAGTTTCTAGGGTGTCACCTGTCCTAATCCAATCAGCATAATTATACAAAGAATGGGAAAGGGGCTCCAAGAGCCATTAAAGACAAAAGGTGAGAGTCTCAGTAATTTGACTGGCTCATTTGACTTACAATAAAGAGAACATGACTGGCAGGTATATCTTGCTGGAAACTTTGCTTAACAGATTTATTCATCTGATATCATCATCATTACTTTAAATGCTAAATTTAATGTACTTCACTTTAGTTTTTCATTTGATGTTATGTCAAGACGTATAGCAGGCGCCCCATTTATAACCGTTGCGTACACACAAAACAGGCCCTGAAAGAGGCGTACGCCACTTCTGACGCATAAGTTGTGATTTATAAAAACAAACTTGACTGGAAAATTTGCGCACCTGCGCACAAACTCTGACCCATACGTACAAACATTTTGGAGACGGAGCAGTTTGGCGACACCGAAGGTGAGCTGGAGTTAAATGTCTTTTTGGTCACTTTTAAGAAGATTATACATACAGAAAGATAATACAAATATAATTTCACTCACCAAGCCTATCACATGAATCAAACATCCATCCATTCTTAAAGGGTTAGTTCACCCAAAAATGAAAATTATGTCATTAATGACTCACCCTCATGTTGTTCTTAAGACCCCGTAAGACCTTCGTTCATCTTCGGAACACAAATTAAGATATTTTTGATTAAATCTGAGAGCTGGATCACTCCTCCATAGGCTTCTAAGGCATTATAACTTGCTGGCCCAGAAAATGTATTAAAGACATCGTTAATATAGTCCAAGTGACTACAGTGGCTCAATCTTACGTTTATAAAGCGACAAGAATACTTTTTGTGCGCAAAAAAAAAAAACTAAAATAACGACTTTATTCCACTATTCATTTCCTTCTCTCTGGGCCTCGAGTTTTTTCACGTAGTATAACTGCGCAGCGCTTCTGTGTTGTACGTCACACGCATCACACACATGACCAGCGTCGGCCAATAGTGAGCCTACGTGGTGACGTGCAGTTATAATGCCTTAGAAGCCTATGGAGGAGTGATCCAGCTCTCAGATTTAATCAAAAATATCTTAATTTGTGTTCCGAAGATGAACGAAGGTCTTACGGGGTTGGAACAACATGAGGGTGAGTAATTACTGACAGAATTTTTATTTTTGGGTGAACTAACCCTTTAAATGTCCGCGCCAGCGAGCGCGTTGGGCCGTTTAGTGAAATTGAAGCATCTAACGGCAGATGAAGGAAAACCGTAAAACTTCATTATGAGTCCTAATCATAAATACAATGCATTATGCATGTTCACAATAACAGTTTTTAAACTATGTTTTAATTCTGATATAAACATTTAGATTAAATATACCATTCTCATTAATGGAGTTAAATACTTAAATTACATGAAATCATTACTGAAGTTACAACTTTTTTTTTTTTTTCATTCAATAAATATAAATATTTGTAGTGGATGTGATGCTTTTGAACACTTTTCCTGTGGCATGTTGTTTTAATGTTTGAACTACAGAGAGAATTGCTTATCGTGATAACAGATCGTCTGAGAAAATATTTTCATGCAAATAAATTAGAATTCAATTAAAAATACTATTTGGCCAGTGGAAAAGATTGAGAAAAACTTTATCTGAAATGTATTTTACACTATTTGATTTATTTATTCAAAAACAAGGCAAGGATAGGCTACTAAATCCGTATCTCATGTTTTCCTAATGTCTTGTACCGTTAAATGTGGTATCACATGGATGAATATGCATATGCAAATGAAATGCAGATGAGGATATGCACAGTAAAACTAGGCGTTGTAAGCTCCATATATGGTTATTTGGGGGAGGAGATGCATGGGCCCACAATATTTCGCTGACTGTGATTTATTTTGGGAATTTTGCGCAGGTTCTGGCATACGTATGGTTTTATAAGTCTGAATATTTTTTTGGCTTTCAAGCGCAGGTACACTTTTAGTAAGGATCCTACGCACAGTTTTATAAACAGATTCTTAAATTTGTAATTTGTAATCCCACAGTGTGTTCGGGAAATGTCCCGCCCCTCAATAACTGCGAGTTATTCTCTAGTGTAAATATTAATGATGGCGTCAATTTCAAACCACTTTGAGCCCAATTCAGACCCTGACAATGTTAGCGAACAAGAGGATTGTGCAGAACAGATTTCATGCATGGACTTTGCAAGTACGGATTTCACAGGATGTTTCAGAGTGGTTTGTTTTTTGTAATTTTCTTATACATTATAGATACGATGTTATCCACCATTTAATTGTGATATTTGTCGGAAAACTAGGATGGTTAATTTTCCTAAGGAGTGGTGAACCGTCTTACAAAAGCGAGAGCTTACAAAAGCAACAGAAAACAAGCTGTTCTTCATAAAATGTGCAGCACACAGATAAACTTTTAGGTTTTAATGTCCAGGAACAGTGTTTAAAATACATTTTAACCACTCTAAGTTCATCAGCCTTAGGAAGGTCAAACAAATGAGTTTTGGAAACGTTGTGGAAAAAACAGTGTCTCTTTGACATGGTGACAACACTGTCTTCTCTAATGCAGCTCAACCAGGCCTCGTCCCCTTTTTTGCGTATTCCTCAGGCTGGGGTTATTTAAATGAGGAACATTGTGACTTCATAAGATCCGTAAAAATCGCATTGTAGTCCAAACGAGCCGTTTGTTGTAGTTCTTGAACTGTTAAATAAAATATCTCCTTTTGGAGTGGACTTTGAGCTTTGTAACCTTGCAGATCTTTGTTATGCTCAAACAGCAACATTACTAAAGTTGAAAAAGTGGAAATCATAATAGGACCCCTTTAAAAAAAACCTCACCAATTAATAAGATATATTATGTAAATGTCCTATCTATTTAGATCTAGATTTAGATCATTTTGCAAACCTTTGGATAGATATTTATTTGCTTGTCCTTCATCTTTTTGTAAACTTTTATAGTATTTGGCTTTCTACGTTTCTAAGTTTATGAAAGATGAATGACTAGCAGCATAGAGCCTTCTTAGGCTCAGACCAGCTATTATCTATTTCAAATATTTGTTTTGTTTTATTCTTGGTGTGGATCTTTAGTATTAGTATAAACTGTGTCTGCCTTAAGTAATAAAAATAAGGTAATTTAAAAAGGTAACTGAGTTAGAAACAATGTGATACAGTTGCAATTCTGAAATCTAGAAAGTTACAATTAGGAGATATATAGTTGCATTTACGATAAATAGCTATGGTTTAAAGATAGCGTAATTCACTTTCTTTCTTTCTTTCTTTCTTTCTTTCTTTCTTTCTTTCTTTCTTTCTTTCTTTCTTTCTTTCTTTCTTTCTTTCTTTCTTTCTTTCTTTCTTTCTTTCTTTCTTTCTTTTTTTTTTGAGGCAGAAACTACTTAAGCAATATTTTCCAGATAAGCAAACACTCTAAAATGAAATTTTCCAGATGACAACACATACACATTGAACCATCAGGGAAGAAACTCATGAGAACATTTACCATTTCGCAAGATCCTGTTTTGTTATGAATTGATTAATCAAGTGAGAAGACGTATGCAGAGAGCTAGAAGCTGGCCAGACTGATGTTCAACAATGGCCTGTACACGTCTGCTTTTTGTAAGAATAACCCCCTGCTCTGAGTTGGTTTTGAACATTCACTGTATGTCTGAAAACCCCCCCAAAAAAACCCCGAAAAGGCAAGGTCGCATTCCTCAGAGGCGTGTGTTGACTCTTCTGGACAGCTGGAAACTACAGTCTCTCCCATTTAAAAACACAGGCCAAATGGCTGCCAAAAGGAAAGGTTTGAAAATGACAAATAATGATAGGAGCAGGAACTGAGAGAGAGAGAGAGGGGAGAATTAAATGAAGGGAGTCTTAAGCCTTTTGTGAGGGAGTAGTCAGTGTGAAATACTAAAGGCAGCATTAGTAAGCCTTGGTTGCCTCTCTGGCTTAAGTTTGAGCATTAGCTTCTCTGTTTATTGTTTGCTGGGCTTAAGCCCCTTTTGCCATGGTAGATATAACAATGTTTCCCAAACATTTCATTAGAATTTATATCAAGGCATTTCCATATTTTTCACATACTGTTAAAACATAAAAATGTCTCAACATCACAACAAGATTGTTTATTAAAATGGTTTATTTCTTGTTTGAAGCATACATTTAACAAAATGTTGTGAGGTCTATGCTTAAAATAAAATAAAAACAGTTTGCCAATGAGGTAATAAATGTATAAATAAATATGTATTATAAATATTCTCTGAAAAAGTATCTTAAGCAATTTAATCTTGTTTTAAAGATGTTTAGATATTTTAAAATGAAGCACAGTAGCACTCAGTGCCCACAGTGCTCGCTCATAAATTCGAGCACGCGCAAGAGCACGCGCTTGTAAACTTTTTGGTTGCAATCTGAAACATCACCGCTAGAGGTCGCTGAAAACTACATACAGCACCTTTAAGTACTCATTATTTAATTTTATTTAATTTTTTATTTAATATTGGGGTAACACTTTACAATTTGTTAACATTAGTTAGTTAACATACAATTTTTGATTTTAATAATGTATTAGTAAATGTTGAGATTAACATTAACTAAGATTAATAAATGTCATAAAAGTATTGTTCATTGTTATTGATGTTAATGTAGTTAACTAATGTTAACAAATTAAAACCTTATTGTAATGTTACCAGTTTTGCAGTATGTATATGTATTACATTTGAAATCGTCAGTTTCTTTGGTCGTTGTGTATATGGGGTTGTGTTCATATGCGCATGTGATGAGTCTGTGTATTTGTGAAAACCATTTAGCAGTGTAATGTGTCTCATCTATCAGACGCTAATGTACTCAGCACAACAGTACACAAGCAGCGATCAGCTTCCTTTGTCAACGTCACTTTAGCGAGCCGGCATATCTCTTGAAATGTTAGCAAAGTAGTCACAGCCTCTTATGTTAATTTTCTCATTTACATCAACAAGAATTGGCCTATCTTTGACAAAAACATAAATAGAAAGCTTTCTTCAAGTATTAGTGGTTCTGTCTGTCTATTTGTGTACATGTAATTCTGCACGTCCTCTGTTTAAAAACGAAATAATCATGTCTTCAAGAGATTGTGTCTGGAAGTTGTCTTTTATCTTTGTGTAACCCCCCTCCTGAAACTTGTGAAAACAACATCAAATCCTGTTCCAGAGATGAGGCTTTCTCAGGGTCAGTGAGGATTCCAGCAGAGTGTAACAGCCACTCAGATGTAAACTGACCTCGCATCAGTCTAACATTGAGAGAGACTGTAACTGGATCAGTCCTGCATTTAAACATGTGGTTTGTGAAGCCAAAACACTCACATTGGGGTTTAATGCTGATTTGGTGCTCAAGAAACATTTCTTATTATTTACTTATTATGGAAACAGTGTGCTGTTTAATATTTTTATGGAATCCATGATGCATTTTTTTTCAGGATTCTTTGATGAATAGTAAGTTCGAAAGAATAGCATTTATTTGAAATAGAAAACTTTTGTAACATTATAAATGTCGGTAACACTTTACAATAAGGTTTCATTAGTCAGCATTAGTTAAAGGTACAATATGTAATTTTTTTGCTTTAAAAATAGCAAAAATCACTATATCTATGTTATATATTTTTTTTTAGTTGTGTACTTACATTATCCCGACTGTTTCCAACAACTTTCAAACCAGGAGAAATTTGTCATTTAATTCGAAGACACGTACCGTTTCTTTATTTCCGTTTTGTCGCCGTCAATGGCGTCATATCCGCGTTGTCCCTGGTTTCCGCTAGTACTGCCATCGTAACCAGAGCCCTCTGATAGTAACCAAGGCGACAGACGTGGACAACTGTGTAGTTCGCAATGTCTATCTGCACGCTGTTGTTGTTTCGTTCAAACATTATGGACCATGGCAAGCAGACTTTGGATAAAAAAGAAGAACTAAAACGAGAATCAATATCAGCAATATCAGTTTTCGAGATGCCGAGAGCTCCCATAGACAGTATATAAACGAGAGCTCCACGTCCGAGACTTCGACCACTCCTACATGTACTTTATTAAACAGGTGAGCACATTTACATAAAACTAATCAATGTTATATAGTTCAACAATGATAAAATGTTAGAATATGATCTGTATGTTATTCTGATGTTGATCTAGCTTACTGCTAGTCTCATACAGACAAACTAACACATAGAATAACGTAAATTTCAACACATTCAAATGCAGTTTAGTGTGATGATAGTGTAATGTTAGACCAAGTGAAACAGCGCTGCGTTACCTCACAAGTTTAATTTGTCTAATAAACTGACCTGTGAGTTGTAATTCTGCACTTGCGTGTAGTTCGTAGAATGAAATGTCCATTTTCCTTTTGTATCCGCGGGACTCGCGTCGCGTGTGGAGCTGATAGCTGTCTCTTAGCAATCCCGACCTGCTTCATATCACAGTCATGATAAAAACATTGATGTATTCACTCATCCATAAACATTATTAGATCGGTCGGCTTGACGTTGACGACAAGATCCATAATTCTTAGCAAATGTTGCGTCATCAAACTACGCCTTTGTAGATTAGCGACCCCTAGAGGCGAAAAAAAGACATATTGTACGTTTAACTACATTAGTTAACATGAACTAATAATGAACTGCACTTCTACAGAATTTATTAATCTTTGTTAAAGATAATTTCAACATTTACTTTTACATTATTAAAATCAAATGTTGTATTTAGTTAACATTAGTTAATGCACTGTGAAGTATGAGCAAACAAAGGACAGCTGGATTTTTATTAACTTATTTGAACAAAGATGAATAAATTGTTAGTTTTAGTTTAGTTGTCTAGTTAGCTGTTCAATGTTAGTTCATGTTCATACAATAAAGTAACTAATATTAACAAATTAAACATTATTGTAAAACTTTTTTCTTTTCTTTTTTTGACACCAAACTTTAGAATTTTACTTTTTTACATTACATACATACGGTATAAATATGCACACCACAAATACAAAGGCACTACTAGTAGATCTTCATCTTCATCATCCCCCTGTCTCTATGCAACAGAAATGAGGAGGTGCTATTGCTAAACTTATGCAATAACACCTCCAGCCAAAGCAGAATAGCGAATGATATCAGAGCTTATGCAATACGCTGGACAGACACTGTGGTAAAAACTGAACACCTGAAATGCAGCTGAGTTTTGGCAAAAGAACAGAGAGTTTGTACGTGTGTCAGGTGAATGATTGGCCCTGAGGCTTTGTCTGTTTGTAAGTGTTTGCAAACTTAGAGAGTGTAACATATTTCAGATCAGCTCAGCTTTGTCATCACATCACATAGGAGAGAAATTATTTATTGAACAACCTGGAGAAAAAGACATAAATCTCTTGGCATGTGCAGAGGCTGTTATTTTATAGCAACAGTGAGGAAATATATAAGAAGATTCATTAGTTAAATTTGTGTGTGTGTGTGTGTGTGTGTACGTGTATAAGAGAAAAGAACAAAATATTTAGACACTGAAGTGGAGAGCTAGAACACATCTGCCTTGATGTAATGTGACAAGTGTCCTGTGTGGAAATGAGTCAGAGTATGAGTCTGTCTGTAGAGAGAGTCAGTCCATATTCGTAAGAGTTCCTTCATGTGTATGTCTTCATCATGGATGTATTAAAAGACATTTGGTATGTGTATGACAGTTTTACCTCATCGGATTAACATCTCCACCCTGACTCTGCCACATATATCTCCTCCTCTCTCATCTTTCGACAGTCCTCTCTTTCTGTCTCTCCATAGAGAGCCTCGGTTAGCCCCAGTGGAAAAATACATTTTGTTCTGCATTTTACAGAATTATGAGATATTCATCTCTGCAGCTGCACATGTGTTTCAGTGTGTGTTAGGTGTAACTCTATCTGACCCTGGGAGTATAGCGCAGCCTACTCATTTTTACTTGTTCTGATTATATTGTCGTCATCATTCAGTGAATATGAGAGAAAAGACAGAGGGAGTGAAATGTTATTATGGAATATTCATTATTCATGAGTTCACATTCATAACCTTGAGTCAAATGAAGTTAGACTGATTTGGCTTGCTGTCCGTGATGGAGGCCATGACTTAATTAAGTTAATATTTAATAATAAATGAACAGAAATAAATCAGAGACACCTACAAATACAAAGGTATCTTCTTCTGTCTGTCTGTCTGTTCTGCTCAGTATATTATTAAATGACACAGCACTATCCATGTGTACACTGTGCATTTATTACAGCTCTCAGGAATACTTGATTGTGATTGGTCAAATATTAGTACTTTATACAGAATACATTTAAAGTATATATAATTATAATATATAGTTAAAGATAAAATATGTAAAGCATACACACACCAGCCTATAGGTACACCCGCTCAACTGCTCGTTAACGCAAATATCTAACCAGCCAATCACATGGCAGCAGCTCAATGCATTTAGGCATTCAGATATGGTCAAGGTGATCTGCTGAAGTTCAAACTGAGCATCAGAATGGGGAAGAAAGGTGATATAAGTGACTTAGAATGTGGCATGATTGTTGGTGTATTTTCAGTATTTCAGAAACTGCTGATGTACAGGGATTTTCACGCACGACAATCTCTATGGTTTACAGAGAATTGTCAGAAAAAGAGAGAATATCCAGTAAGCTGTTCTGTGGGCAAAAATGCCTTGTTGATGCCAGAAGAGAATGATTAGACTGGTTTGAGCTGACAGAAAGTCAACAGTAACTCAAATAACAACTCATATGGATTCTTTTTGCATTATGTATATGGAGCATCAAAGGGGTCATATAATGGTACATGCACTTTTACAAGTTGATTGTACTGAAATGTGTGTTGGCAGTGCCTGTACACAACCATCATATAATGATAAAAATCCATCCAGTGGTCTTTTTTTAATCTCCTTATATGTTTTCCCCCGTCTCAAATCAATCCGTCCGACCGTGTGACATCACACGGTCGGACGCCCCTCCCACGATTGTTAATTGACAGCAGCGTTTCAATACAGACCCGCCCTGAGCGAGCTGTCATCATAGTCCGAGCGGACATTGTTGATACGCTGGAGCAGAACGGCGTCTAAGCGATTGTGGTGTTCTGTTCTTGGGTGCAATAAGGAACACAGCAGTCATTTTGATGTTCCTAAATCCGAACCGCTGAAGACGCAGTGGCTGAGTTTTGTTTTCGAAGGGAATATTCCCCACGATCAACGTCAATGCTTTCATGTTTGCACGAATCATTTCTCACCAGACTGCTTTACAAACGAGGGTCAGTATAAAGCTGGTTTTGCTAAGAAGCTGCTCCTGAAAAAAGGATCGGTACCAGCTATTCGTGTTCCTGCTGCACCTCCAGATGAAGAAGTGAGTGTAACGTTTTATTAACCTTTTAATCTTTGCAAGTCGCTTGCACGCTTCACGATGTATTCGGCTAAGGTTTACACTCAGGGTACATTATGGCATGTTTTCTATGTACAACGTTCTCAATATAATTCATAATGAACAACGCGTTATGGTTATTGTGTTATTACAAACTGTGTATGCACAGAACAGAGGGGCGGGGTGAGCAAAGCTCATTATCATTTAAAGACACATGCACTTAAACGGCGTGCTGAAAACAGAGCTGTTTTTGACCAGGTCAAATGAGTGTTTTCTTACAATACTAATGAGAATTTTTAATTAAAGTGTATTACAAACTTTTCATTTAGACCCTAAAGAATCATAATAACTTGAAAACAAAAATGGCATTATATGACCCCTTTAAGTATTATGCATTTCTAAACTTCGAAACTAAAATGAACTTTAGATCACAGGCCAATATTTCATCAGTGATCTATAGAAGTAAATAAAGAATTCACAGATTAGATTAGTTTCGCTCCTCTGCTTCTCCTCTCATTCAACTCGTGTCTGATACTCATTCTTTTATTTTCATCTGCACTATTCATTTGCTCTTCTTGGCAATGTCTCATTACCAAGGGTGAATGGATGAATAGCTAAATAATCCTCAAATCAAATTTCATTATTATTACAGATCAAGTCACGGATTTCTCTCACTCTTTATAGCAGCCGTCTATATCGCTTCCCACTCTGATGTGGTTTCCATGGAGTCACTGCAGACATAGTTGAAGAATATGAAAATGTGTAAAAATATGAATATGGAAATACATGAGCCATACAAATGAAGGGGTGATGTTAAATTTAACCTCTTACATCCAATTTTATTTGTTATGTGTTTGACAAACTTAATCTTGTTGCTACATCATCGAGGTGATGGGTCTTTACGTGTTCAGATACTGTTTGAGAGTGCATGTCAACCAAAATCTGCCACACACACACACACACACACACACACACACACACACACACACCTACCTTATGTAAGGGACATACAGTTGGGTCCAAAAGTCTGAGAGCACACTGAAAATGTAAAAAAATTATGGAATGGCAAAAATATATATGTATGATTCTGGAACTATTTCTAGATCAGTATCATCAAATATTTGTGACCTTGAGCACATGACCTGTCAGAACAGATGCACAATCAGTGCATTATCAGGTTTCAGATGATATTAGACATTTTTCATATGTATTGACTGATATTGGATATTTAATTTTAAGCAGAGTATCTTTGCTATCATCTAACACGCGTTTAAAATTATTTATCTTTAATACATTAATTTAATAACCTTTAAGTAATCTTTACCCAATTTCAAAATTAATATCTGTTTTTTTTTTTTATAATGCAGGCAACGTTATAATGTTGTGATGCTTAAGTTCTTTTGTAGAATGTCATGTATTTAAAATGATTTATTTTACCATTGTAAAAATAAATATATATATGTATATGTATGTGTGTATATATATATATATATATATATATATATATATATATATATATATATATATATATATATATATATATATATTCTCTTTTTACAGTGTTAGACAACATACAGAATTACGAATAGAATTTTAATATCAACCGTAAAATAAGGCTTATTAGTATTGGTATTTTGCATACACTTTTGAAGTGCTGCTGTCATTTGAGAAAATACCAAATACTAAGTCAGATACTACCAATAGGCCCTCTGTCAAAATAAAAATGGTCTCTACAAATAAATGTCTTGCTATGTCTGACTCTGTATTCTTTACAGACTGCATTTACTGGACTGAAATTTGCATTTATCTTAGTATTTGTGATTAAATTATTCTACCATTATCCAAACACACAATTGACAATCTACCATTGTCAAAACACGTGTCAAGTCACATTTATTTATATAGTGCTTTATAAAATACAGATTGTTTCAAAGCAGCTTCACTGTAATAAACAACGAAATAACAGTGTTAATGTTGCAAAATTCATCAATTATGAAACCACAGTTTCAGCTTTAAAGAAGCCCGACTGAAGGCATTATTTAGCTCAAGTCAGTTCAGTGTTGATTCAATCCAGTTCAATAACAAAGTCAATGTTGCAAAGTTCAGTTCATCAATTGACCAAAATCTGTATAGGTCTCAGAAGGAATGTATAAACATTTTTTAAATTTGAGCAAATGCTGACATTTGAGCCATTTCTGTGAAATTTGTGCTAAGATTTCACTGTATTTCTGTGTGAGGATGTGTATACAATTATTACCAGTCTCAGAACAGGATGAAAGCCAAGGTGTGAGATCAAGGAGTTATCTGGATCCTGTACCTTTTGAGCAGAGACTGACAAACAATAAATCACTCAAAAGCATTATTTCTATCTGAAGGTGTGTTGATATTTTCTTTTGGGAAGTGAATTATTTATTATCGTGAAGTTTACCATGAGAGATTGCTTTCAGCACATTTCTTTTCAAATGTACAGTCTATAGTCAGCAACCGTGTGCGAAATCATCTCCCCAAATAGAGAGGCACACATAACATTGTCAATTTATATTACCCCCTGCGTAGTGGTTTGTGCCGAAGAGAGTTTGGGAGAGCAAGTGAGAGAGAGAGAATTAAGGAGAGAGAAGATAAAAAAGGGACATCTTCCTCTTCTCTTTTTTTTTATGGGATGTGCAGTTGTTTGGCTGAAAATTGTGCAGTGGGGATGGCCAAAGCTACATAAATCATAGCTCCATAACTTCAGTAATGAAGAAACTGCCGGGAAGGGTAGAGAAAAAATCCATTTAATGTCAAGGACGCAGTGGCAGAGGGTGTGTAGGTGTGTGTGTGTTTGTATGTATGTGTGTCTGTGTGTGTAAAGGGAGTCTGTTTGATTTATGGGCCCAATCTTGAGCAGTCCTTGGCAGTGTGATGCATAAAACTCTTATCTGCAGTGTGTGTGTGTGTGTGTGTGTGCGCTCATTTGTGTGCGTCTTTGTCAACTCATCCTTAGAATATTTAGTGTGTTTGTTGCCTATAAAATACAACTTCCATGAGAGATTCATTACAGTCACTGAATCTTCCCTGGCTATAGGTGTAAACAACAGTAATATACAAAACAAAACTGCACAGCTCAAACTTTTTGATTATCCTAACACAAACCACAATAAACACCCACAATGTATGACAGAAAATGTCTGTATGGAAAAAGGAAAAGATGAACAATAAATAATAATAATAATAAAAAGCACATTAAGCAGAGATGGCGTTATGATTATGAACAAAAGATGCATGTAGGCATGCATCGCAGCTGTTTCTCCTTTAAGGACCTTTAATTACTAGTTATTTAGTTAAATCTGCCCCTGACCAATAACAAGTATCTATTTCAGCACATTTCTGGGAAAAAAAACTGTTTATGTTTTTTAAATGTTTGTGTGTTATATCACTATATAATATTATTGGCCCTATTTGTTATATCTTTTTTTCTGAGAAGTATAGCAAGGAAAGAGAGAAAACAGAACATCTAGAACACTACAGGTAAGCTAACTGTGACATTATTTTTGTAAATTCGTACTGATCCCAAACGTTTTAATGGTATAGAGTAATTATGTATATGTAACGGAGGCCATCTAGTAGTCACTGTGCCTCCTTGTTAGAGTGCCTGACTCCCATGCTGGAGACCCGGGTTCGAGGCCTGCTCTGAGCGGGGCTAGTAGGACCTGGGTGAGGGGTCACATTGGTGCCATGACCTGGATGGGAGTGAGGTTTAGGGGGTGAGTGTAACGGAGGCGTTGTGTGAGTAAAACCTCACTTCCCTGATCTCAAGAGGTGCTCTAGCGACTGATGCTAGAGGCTGCAGTCTTTAGCCTCCTTGTTAGAGTGCCTGACTCCCACATCAGAGACCCGGGTTCGAGGCCCGCACAGAGCGGGACGAGTAGGACCTGGGTGAGGGGTTACATATATATAATATTTTGCCAGTGCTCGAAGTAGAAGTTGCATACAACTGAGGTGGTAACCTTAACAACAGCATTATTAATCATGTTTTAATTTATTACAGATTGTTTACACATCACAAAGAAATTTAAACAAAAGTTTCAAATATCTTTATGATGGTTGATGGTTATCAAACTGTCTCTGGTGCCAGAGATTCCTTTAAACAGTCTGCATGATTGTATAATGTGTGATAGATGCCAGTTCAATAGTTTGCGGCCGACCAGAGAAATGATGAGTGCTTTCTTGTGACAACTTTTGTTATGTTAAGATCACAAGAAAAATATGTTGTGATCACCAAAAAAATAAAAATAAATGCATGGTCTCTTAAGACTTCAGTACACAATGACAATCCAGAAGGCAATCTAGACAGAAATCAAACAGAATGAGGAAAGATTTCAGGAAGGAAGGAAATGTGTATTTTAGGAAAGATACTATAGAACTAATGAAGAGATGTTTAGTTCTGAAAAGACTGAGCCTGTCTTTGACATCCATCCATGATGCTGGGTAGCTCGGTGTAATTCAGTTCCTCTTGACCTGGTTGTGTCGGTTGAAATCGGGCTGTTGTGTGACTCATAGTCTTAAATACACAGACACAGACACACAGCCCGCTTTAGAGTCAGACTAACAGTTCCTAACCTCCACCATGGTAATTCAGTATTAATCAGTAACATAAACATTTTATAATCATTAAACTACCAAGAAAAAGATCAAAAGGTGTATAATCAGCTCATAAACGAGGCATGATCGCAGCATTTTTATATAGCGACAAGACATTCTGCCAGGCGTGAAGCTATTTCTGCCCTTTCTCTGAAATTATGCCAATGCTAATTAACAGATTCATTTCACAAGGGTTCGCATGAGTTAACCTGCATGTGACTGTATGTCATCAAGCTGCTATGTGCGGTATGCAGGCTTTACCGTTCTGTTGAATTCTCAGTAAAAAGCTCTGTGCTGTAATTTGGTATGTGGACCTTTTCTCCAGATTCTCTCTTTACACACTGGTCTGACAACCGTGGTAAAGAACAGCCCGAGGCTTTCGACAAAACAATTACCTTTTTATGTTTTTATAGGCATAATGTTAATGACTCACCTGTTCAAGTAAGTGTGTGTGAGTTTCAGGGGAAGTAAGTGAGATAAAGGTATATACTTGCTTTTGTGGAGGTAAAAAGATGTATTCATAGGAAAGCGTGAAAAAATGAATGAATTTTAATGACTCTTCTGTGGTTCACACCAACACACCCTCAGTGTGATTCAGAGGATCTGGAAAAACCGCTTGACCGCTAACAATAAGTGAAATCATCTGAGTGCAAGTTCCTGTCAAAAGATCCATTGCAGATTTTCATTAAAGCAGAAGAACAGGCTTGAAAAAACAGTTCCTTGGCTCTCAAATGACACAGAGAGATAAGACGTGAGAGAGCAAAGATACATAGAGAAAGAAGATGTGTTCTCAATGCCAGGTTTCCTCTCTATTATGGTTAAGTTAGCAGTACAAATATAAAATGCAGAGAAAGCTGGGATGGCCTGTCCAAAAACAAATTCACTGACGCACAATACAATACCGTTTACAAATAGTTCATTGTCCCATGAACAGCAGGAAGATGGTTAACCTCATCTAATAAAATAAACATCAGGGTCTCTGAGAGTTAGTTACAGAGAACAGCATCTGCAGTACACATGCACAGTTTGACTAATTATTAATGAAAACAATACATGATCGTACAATAATCATCATTACTACAAGATATATAAAAACTTGAAAGGAAAAGTTCACCCAAAATTAAAAATGTTGTAATCTTTTACCAAAACCTCTATGATTTTCTTTCTTCTGAAAAACACAAAAGAAGATATTTTGAAAGGTCTAAACATTGGACCCCAAAAATTACTTTATTGTATGGACAAAAAAACAAAGGACAAAAGACATTTTCAAAAGACATTTTCAAAATATCTTCTTTTGTTTTCCAGATTTTGTTACCTCAAGACTATGAAAAAAAAAAAAAATGTTGTCATGATAAAATATCCTTATTAGAATATGACAGAATCTTAAAGGGATGCATATGGTCAGCAATAATAATCAGGTTGGTGGCGGCAATTAAATGATGCTAAATTGGAATTGAGAGTTCTAATATGCGCGAGGATAATATTTTCCCCACCATTACATCACTAGCAGCATGACCTGTGCACTAGAGTCACTTTTTGTCCGCTATTTTTAATTTAGTCTTAGTCCTGTGTCAAATGTACTTTTAGTTTTTATCGTATTTAGTCTATTGTTTAGTCAAGTTTTTGTCTGAGTATTTTAGTCTTGTTTTAGTCACTAAAAATTTAGTCACATTTTCGTCATGCTGCAATGGTTAAACTGATAATCCAGAATATTTTGCTCAAAATTATAATCACAACGATTGTTGTCATTTGAGAAATGTATTTTACATTTCATCAAAATTATTGCACTTTCACCTATAAACACAAATAAAGAGAATGTCAACCCATATGCATGGTTTATTTGACCTCATCTAGTTTCTTGATTTATATGATTCATAGCTATAAATTTGTCTATATTATGAAAACTGGTAAAACAAGAAACTTCTCTCAAAAATTAAAACAGAGAAATTCCTAATCCAATAATTCCAAATGACATTATTGTTTTTCTATTAAGACAACAGCAAGAAGACTTAGGGCCCTATTTTAACGATCTAAGCTCATGGTCTAAAGCGCACGGCGCAAGTTCACTTAGGGCGTGTCCGAATCCACTTTTGCTAGTTTAACGACGGGAAAAATGGTCGGCGCGCCAGGCGCATGGTCTAAAAGGGTTGTCCCTATTCTCAAAATGAATAATGGGTGTGTTTTGGGATTTACATGCGTTAAACCAATCAGAGTCTCATCTCCCATTCCCTTTAAATGTCAGTTGCGCGCATGCCATGGCAGATTCGCTATTTACATTATTTGATGGTGGAAAGACCTCCAGAGCACAAATGGAACTGCTCGTGCGCGAGGTAAAAGTGCGCAAGCAGACCATCTACGGGACAAGCCGGATTCCACCATGTCTTTATGTACACAATAATAATCTTTTACATTGTAATCCTTTTCATTTAAATATTTGGCATGTTTGTGTGCTGCTGTGCATCCCTGTGTGTGTAATAAGTTGCATTGTGGACCCGCCTATAGGCGCACATTACTAATGCGCTCATTAAATAACAAAAAAAATATTGCGCCATTGACTTTAGACCAGGTTTCAGTTGGTCAATGGCGCAGTCTATTTCTGTTGCCTCAAAATAGCAACACGCCAACAATGCGCCAGAACACACCTCGTTTTCAGACCAACACGCCCATGGGCGCACAAATGGGCGCAAATACATTTGCTATTTAAACAACGTGGCGCAGGACGTGAAAATGATAACTGCGTCGGACTGAAACTAGCAAAAAAACACTTGCGTCGTGCTTTGCGCTGCATTGCGCGGGGTGTAAGATAGGGCCCTTAATGTCACACAGAGCTTGCGTAAGTGCAACTTAAGTCTTTATCAGTCAGTCAGAACAGAACTGACAAATTGGGATACCAATCACCTTCAAGTGGTAGGTAGCAGAACAAGCCGATGAACATTGGCGAGTGAGATTTGCATCGTGAAACACTCCCTGTGCCACGTATATAAGAAAGCATGCAGCACTCACTCATTAAGCTTTCGATTCGGAGCTGAGCATTTCTGACGAAGATTCTGCTCTACATTCATCTTTCATTTGGTAAAGAGAACCAGGAAGAAGTTCAGCACGAATGTTGGTGTGACGGTGCGTCAGCGGTGGTCATCTTCTTGGGAGAGCGTCTCAGGTTACAACTGTAACCCTTGTTCCCTGAGAAGGTAAAGAGACACTGCGTCGTATGACGACACTTTGGAGAACACCCTCGGTGTGCAAGCGTCTGAAGCATGTGAAACTAGTCCAATCTTGATTGGTGCTGCGTCATGACATAACACGTGACATGGCATGTGATGGCATACATGGAAGCTACAAAGGTGTGGTTTTAGTCAAGTTTTTATTTTTTAACTAGTAGTTAATCATTTAGCATCAACGTTATTTCATGTTGATAGTCACAGTATTCACAAGGAATCTGACAACAGCCAGGATGATCTTATCTCACCATCATCGAGTCCGTCTGTGATTACATGAAGAAACAGAAAAAACGGAGACAAACTAAATCCAGAAGAACTGCGGGAACTTCTCCGAGATGCTTGAAGAAACCTTCCTGCAAAGCTACAGTACTATGAAAAGTATACTGGCACTTGTGTTAAAATGCTGTAAAGTGAGAATGCTTTAAAAAATAAAATCACAAATTGAATTTATTTATGATTTAACTTCTATTAACTAATTCAAATCAATATATGGTGTAACGACCCTTTGCGGTTAAAACAGCTTTTGTCCAAGTACACTTGCGCATAGTTTTTCAGGTAGCTTTGCAGGAAGGTTTCTTCAAGCATCTCGGAGACGTTCCGTTTTACGTTATTAACATGCCTAAGACTTTTGCACAGTATACTGTGTGTGTGTGTGTATAAGTAAGTATATATATATATATATATATATATATATATATATATATATATATATACACTCACCTAAAGGATTATTAGGAACACCTGTTCAATTTCTCATTAATGCAATTATCTAATCAACCAATCATATGGCAGTTGCTTCAATGCATTTAGGGGTGTGGTCCTGGTCAAGACAATCTCCTGAACTCCAAACTGAATGTCAGAATGGGAAAGAAAGGTGATTTAAGCAATTTTGAGCGTGGCATGGTTGTTGGTGCCAGACGGGCCGGTCTGAGTATTTCACAATCTGCTCAGTTACTGGGATTTTCACGCACAACCATTTCTAGGGTTTACAAAGAATGGTGTGAAAATGGAAAAACATCCAGTATGCGGCAGTCCTGTGGGCGAAAATGCCTTGTTGATGCTAGAGGTCAGAGGAGAATGGGCCGACTGATTCAAGCTGATAGAAGAGCAACTTTGACTGAAATAACCACTCGTTACAACCGAGGTATGCAGCAAAGCATTTGTGAAGCCACAACACACACAACCTTGAGGCGGATGGGCTACAACAGCAGAAGACCCCACCGGGTACCACTCATCTCCACTACAAATAGGAAAAAGAGGCTACAATTTGCACGAGCTCACCAAAATTGGACAGTTGAAGACTGGAAAAATGTTGCCTGGTCTGATGAGTCTCGATTTCTGTTGAGACATTCAGATGGTAGAGTCAGAATTTGGCGTAAACAGATTGAGAACATGGATCCATCATGCCTTGTTACCACTGTGCAGGCTGGTGGTGGTGGTGTAATGGTGTGGGGGATGTTTTCTTGGCACACTTTAGGCCCCTTAGTGCCAATTGGGCATCGTTTAAATGCCACGGCCTACCTGAGCATTGTTTCTGACCATGTACCCATCCTCTGATGGCTACTTCCAGCAGGATAATGCACCATGTCACAAAGCTCGAATCATTTCAAATTGGTTTCTTGAACATGACAATGAGTTCACTGTACTAAAATGGCCTCCACAGTCACCAGATCTCGACCCAATAGAGCATCTTTGGGATGTGGTGGAACGGGAGCTTCGTGCCCTGGATGTGCCTCCCGCAAATCTCCATCAACTGCAAGATGCTATCCTATCAATATGGGCCAACATTTCTAAAGAATGCTTTCAGCACCTTGTTGAATCAATGCCACATAGAATTAAGGCAGTTCTGAAGGCGAAAGGGGGTCAAACACAGTATTAGTATGGTGTTCCTAATAATCCTTTAGGTGAGTGTATATATATATATATATATATATATATATATATACAGTGAGGAAAATAAGTATTTGAACACCCTGCTATTTTGCAAGTTCTCCCACTTGGAAATCATGGAGGGGTCTGAAATTGTCACCGTAGGTGCATGTCCACTGTGAGAGACATAATCTAAAAAAAAAAATCCAGAAATCACAATATATGATTTTTTAACTATTTATTTGTATGATACAGCTGCAAATAAGTATTTGAACACCTGTCTATCAGCTAGAATTCTGACCCTCAAAGACCTGTAAGTCTGCCTTTAAAATGTCCATCTCCACTCCATTTATTATCCTAAATTAGATGCACCTGTTTGAGGTCGTTAGCTGCATAAAGACACCTGTCCACCCCATACAATCAGTAAGAATCCAACTACTAACATGGCCAAGACCAAAGAGCTGTCCAAAGACACTAGAGACAAAATTGTACACCTCCACAAGGCTGGAAAGGGCCACGGGGAAATTGCCAAGCAGCTTGGTGAAAAAAGGTCCACTGTTGGAGCAATCATTAGTATACTACTATACATACTATATTAATGAGATTTACTAATATATATTGTTAGTGCCGAGAATTTTCACGTGAATAAATCTTTAGATCCACAATAATGCCTTGTGCACTTTAATGGTCTTGTGGTAGAACTTTTGCCAAGCGTGTCAGAGGTTATGGGTTCTAATCTGCACTCGTATATATATTTTTTTTAATCAAAACCGAATATGTTCGTCAGTGGTTGTATATCAAGCAGGGATACATTTGTGTGCAGTTTGTTTTCCCCGGAACGAATAGAGAGTCAAGCAATGGCGTCAAGCATAGATTGAAGCACGCGGTGGCGTCCATGTGAAGACTGTGCGCAAGCCACAAGAGAAGCAACGAGTGCTCAGCTTGATTTAAAAAAACAACACATTTCAGCTCTAGATCGCCTCTTATTTAACAAACGAACGAAATGAATGCTCTGCTGCTAGCTAACTGGAGATATTTTATTTATTTGTAGATACACCTGTGCCGCGAGATGTTTCAAAAAGTGGTGGGGACAATATCGAACCTGGCAAAAAGTGGCGGGTCCCACCCATCCCACCCGTCCCACCCTCAAAATACCCCTATGTGTAGACACAGTGTAACTCTGCCATCTACACTTATGCCCACTTATAACCTCCTTTACCTTTTTCCCTTAGTTGATAGGAGGAACCCAGTTTTATCTTCTGCTGCTCTTCTGTACAGCATTAACGGTTGACTGATGTCAGTTACTGTCACCTTCCTTACAGTGTGAATGAGTCTGGCCATACTCAAGCTGTTTTTGCACAGAGCCATTGCTCTCTGAATGCTCATTGTTTTTCACACTTTCTCTGTAGAAACTGTTGTGCATGAACATTCCAAGAGATCAGCGGTCATTGAGATATACAAACTACTCCGTCTGGCACCAACAATCATTCCACTGCCGAAGTCACTTGGATCACATTTTTTAGCCATTCTAATGTCCAGTTTGAACAGCAATAACGAAACAATGCTTCTTCTATATGGTTTTATGAACTGAGTTTCTGCCACATGATATTATTGGACATCTCATCACATCTCAAATACCCAACTTTATTAATGAATTTGTCTATATAAAGTGGCCCCTCAAAGTGTTTGGACACTTTAGCTACAATTAAAAATTATTGTAACACACTCAGTTTTATTGTCAATATGAAGAACAACACCAGTGGATTCTTAATAAATCCATGAAAAAACCCAGATCATTGCAATTTGATATTTTGGTCTCGTTGTGAAGGAGTTGATAAAGATGCTTTATTTAGTTTTCAGATCTTGTCATGAATGTTTTTCTTGCCAGAAATTCAGAAAAAAATTGTTTGGAAATGCCTTAATAGGTTGATGAGCATACAACTGCATTACACAAATATTTTACACTGAATGTAACCAGCAAGCGCACAATACATCGATGCACATATCCCAACATCCACAGCATCCACATGCTCCATTTGGTGTTTTATTTTACAGCACGTCTCGCTAAAATCACGGCTGAGAGCCTGGATTTGTTAGCGCCATTGACACAAATGACTTGACAGTGTAATGACAGGGAAAACCGTTAGCCTGAGGTCAGTGGACTTCAGATGGACCGGCTCATCCCATGCTAATGCAGCATTAGTCTGGCAGTTAGAGAAATGGCCCAGCACCGATCTGATCAGTGGTTTGATCTCCAGTGGTGCACATGTCAGCTGATACTATCCAGCTTAGCCCACCTCTGTTGTGATGTGTTTAACCTCTTGATGCACTGCATTACAGCTGACCCTAAGCTCTGACCCTCAGCTCTGTCAGGATATTGAGATGGGGATCGTTTTCCACAGAGGAGAAGAGGCGTGTAGAGTCATGAATTCATAAATTGACTTTTGAGGTTTGCATTTGTTCAGTCCTTCTCAATAAGACAGACTTTGCTTGAATAGTTTTTGTCAAGCAAGTATCATGGTTATGTTATGCTAATGAATTGCTATGGGTGAGTACATTACATGTACAACATTACAGTTAGTTTATGAGGCTATAGCAACTCACTTTTTTTTACATCCTTATGAAAAATAAGTGTGCTTAATTATAGGAATCTGGAATCTGCTCTTCCAGTGTACTGCAAATCTTAAAAGTATATTTTAAAAAAACGTCTTGCAGATAATATAATTTAAATTAAAAAAGTCACTTAAGTTGACATACACTTTCATGACTGTTTCTTAACACACTAAAGTAGACAAAAGAGCTATTTGTATTGAAAAATTAATTAAAGCACTTTTTAAATCATTTTGTTTTAATAATCTTTTTCTGAAGTCAGCAAAATTGGGAAACTTTTTGGTAAACTGTGTATTAAAAGCAAATAAATCTATTATACCTACACTATTAATGTTTTAAACAAATGCTCAAGGTCTCTTGTATCTCCAACTATGGTGGTTTTTGAAGGAATATGGGTGGTTTCACATTTTCATCTAGTTTGTGCTTGGATAATACAATTTTACAACAGGATATTGTACAAATCCTTTTTTTAATAGAAATGTTTAACTTTATTCAAACATACACACATGCAGATTGTGTTAATGATGATTTTTAAAACGTTTTGGAATCAGTAATAACCCGTTTTCTTTTTGTCTTTAGAAAACCATTTAAATCCATTAGCTTTTGCATATTCAAAAGCTATTTTTTGCACATCTTTGCAAAAGAAGCTTTAACATGTTTGCTAGTTCCTTCTCAGACGACTCTGACAAAAATGGTTTTCTGCCAGAGGCATGACTACATCCACTCATAACACCTTTCACTCTTTTTTCAAAGGTGGATTTTAGAGCACACCATGCCCTGGCCAAATAAAAAGAAATCTATAGGTTCCTGGCCTGCCTCCACTTTTACCATGTACTAATTGTTTGCCCCTTTCATTCTTCATTCACTCCACTGACACCTCTCTTCTGTTTGGTTTACATGTTTTCCCATTTTTCCTTTCTGCATAGCTTTGTGACATTTTCTGTAAAACAAAACAACTTTTTAAACAATGTATTATTTTTATTTTATATGATGTCCCAGTTTAGCTGAATTCTACTGTCCCATTTCATCTAACATGTTAAGGTAAATTGGGACAGTAACAAAACTTGATGCTTTGTTAAATTAGAACAAAGAAACTTGCGCATCATTGCAGAAAATGTAATTATCACATAAACAGATGTAATAAAAATGTATATTGTATATTGAAATACTGTTTGAGTGTTTATATTATAATTTAAACCTGAACAATTGTATTAGACTTAAACTATGTAAGGGCACTTAACGTGCTTTCTCAGACATTCCAGCACTTGAGTAGTAGCCACACCTGCATGGTTTATATTTGACCAATCAAATGCTGATATTTAAATTAAGTACTGTTGTGACAACATTTCAATACCACCCACCATTATTGCAAAACTTTTTTTTTAAAGAGCACTAAACCAAAAAGCTTATTTGTTCCTTTTTAGCTGAAAAGTCACTTTTGCTGACTTCACCCGGTATCTGCTCTTCTACTAGAAAACACACTTAAGTACACAGTGATCATTGATTCAGACGAGTCCAGTAGCATTTCTTTCAAAATGACCAAAGAGTTTCAATATTTTTCCTATTTAAAACTTGACTCTTCTGTAGTTAAACCGTGTACTAAGATCGACGGAAAATGAAAAGTTGTGATTTTCTAAGCCTATATGGCTAGGAACTACTCTCATTCCGGCGTAATAATCAAGGAACTGTGCGGCGTAGTGATATGACGCAGCGCCTAAAAATAGTCCCCAGCTCGGTAACTTCTTCCAACGTGTCCGGGACTAAGTTTGTTTAACCTATTAGACCTATTTTCAGGCGCTGCGTCATATCACTACGCCTGCTGCACCCATGGTACGGCCGCACAGTTCCTTGATTATTACGCCGGAATGAGAGTAGTTCCTAGCCATATAGGCTTAGAAAATCGCAACTTTTCATTTTCCGTCGATCTTAGTACACGGTTTAACTACAGAAGAGTCAAGTTTTAAATAGGAAAAATATTGAAACTCTTTGGTCATTTTGAAAGAAATGCTACTGGACTCGTCTGAATCAATGATCTATGCTAAGCTATGCTAAAAGTGGTACCGTCAGACCCGGAGTTCGGCTGAATGGATTCTAAAACGGTAAAACTCAACTGTTTAACTCTGGGGGAGTTGTAAAATAAGCATATTTCCGAAAAAAGTGGAGTATCCCTTTAAACAGGTCTGCTTAACTTACTCATTTGGCAGCAGAAATCTTTCTAATTAATATCTTAAGTGTTGTAAACGTACTCGGTTACTAACGTAACCTCGGTTCTCTCTAGAAGCGGGAACGAGTACTGCGTAAGATATCTTACGCTAGGGGAAAATCCTTTTTCCGCGAGATATTGAAGCCAAAAATTATCCTTAATTTTGTAATAATGCAAAACGCGTTGCGGCAGCATGCAGACATAGGCGAGACAGCTCGCGCGCCTATTGGCTGCTCTGCGGCAACTGCAGCAGCCTATCGAGCGAGGCCTGGCGTGACGCCAGACCCAATCAGGGCACTTCGCGCCCGCTGCGTCACGTCCCGCCGAAATGGGCGTGGTCTAGGCCTATAAATACCGCTCGCAGGCAGCTATTATCTGGTTTTTCATCATCGAAGCAACCAGAGCGTGTGCATGCACGGCAAGATACGCAGTACTCGTTCCCTCTTCTAGAGAGAACCGAGGTTACGTTAGTAACCGAGTACGTTCTCTTACGAGAGGTCTCTCGTACTGCGTAAGATATCTTACGCTAGGGGACCCAATGCAAAACGCCGTGCATGCTGAGATCTGACACCAAAGACCCAAGGGCGAAAGCCCGGGGTACATATAGTGCACAATCACTCAGGGAACTCACAGGGAGTCCAGGAAGAGGGAGGGGCGAAGCCGCACTCTTCCACATATGGTAGCGTCGCTGAGACGCGAATTTCATCATACAGACAGGGCGAGGTACGGCCTGAACTGATGGGGGAATGTGGGTCTTACACAGTTTGCCCAGGCACATCTCGTGCTGCTACTTTTTTACTGTCGAACATTGAGCTGTGCTCAGTAGACGCAGCATTCTGAGCTGACGCATCAGGTCAGATAATACTGGTAAACTTAGACCGACAGCAGCCTGGCCTGCAGGGCGGGAACCTCTAGGTTATAAAACCTTATAAATGTAGACGGGGAGGCCCAGCCTGCCGCCATACAAATATCTTGCAAGGCAATCCCACTTGACCAGGCCCACGAAGAGGCCATGCCTCTCGTGGAGTGCGCTCTGACACCCAACGGGCACTGCATGCCCTTGGAGGCTTATGCCAGCGCTATAGCATCAACTATCCATCTGGATAGGCTCTGTTTCGACGCGGCTAGTCCCTTAGAACGTCCGCTAAACGAAACAAAGAGCTGCTCCGTCTGTCTGAAACCAGACGAGCGAGACACATAAGCTCGTAATGCCCTGACTGGGCAGAGGAGGCTCGCGTCTCTTTCCTCATCAGGGACCGGTAGGGCTGACAGGGAAATAACCTGCGCCCTAAACGGTGTGTTGAGGGATTTCGGAACATAACCGTGCTTAGGTTTGAGTATAACTTTTGAGTCATTAGGCCCAAACTCCACTCACAGAGAGCGCGTGCAGATCCCCTATGCGCTTCACTGAAGCGAGAGCCAGCAAAAACACCGTCTTGAAAGACAGGTGTTTCAAATCGATTGACTGTAAAGGCTCAAATGGCGCACCTTTCATGGCTTCCAGAACCGTAGAAAGGTCCCATACGGGGACTGAGGGAGGTCTGGGAGGATTCAGTCTCTTAGCCCCTCTAAGGAAGCGGATGACTAAATCGTTCCTTCCTATTGACTGACCAAGCGTTGTTTCTGAGAACGCTGCTATAGCCGCCACATAAACTTTGAGCGTGGAGGGGGCCCTGCCCCCATCCAACAGCTCTTGTAGGAAGGAAAGCACCTCCGCCACACCACAGTCTGTGGGTGACACACCACGGGCTGTGCACCAGCCCGAAAACACTGACCATTTCGAGGAATAGAGTCGTCTCGTAGACGGAGCTCTAGCCTGCGTGATCGTGTTTAATACTCCTTCAGGGAGTCCAACATGTACCCGTTGATGGCCCAGACATGAAGGGACCACAGTTCCGGGTGAGGATGCCAGATCGAACCGTGGGCCTGTGAGAGGAGGTCTCTCCTCACTGGTACTGGCCACGGGGCAGTACTTGCTAACTGCATCACGACTGGGAACCAAGGTTGGTTTTTCCAGAACGGTGCCACCAGCAGTACTGAGCATCCTTCTTCCCTGATCCGTTCTATCACCTGAGGCAGGAGAGAGACGGGGGGAAAAGCATAGAGCGGGCGGCGGGGCCACACATGGGCCAGCGTGCTCCTGCTCTTTGAGAAAAATTCCTGACAGTGAGCGTTTTCTTGAGACGCAAACAGGTCTACTTCCGCTCTGCCGAATTTCTTCCACAGCAGTTGGACTGTCTGTGGGTGTAGGGACCACTCGCCTGCCGGAACATTGTTCCTGGACAGTCTGTCCGGTCCTATGTTCAGGAGCCCTGGCACGTGCGCTGCTCTGAGCGAGCGCAGGTTGCACTGAGCCCATACCAGGAGGCGTTCTGCCAGCCTGTACAGGTTCTTGGACCTGAGGCCGCCCTGGCGATTTATGTAGGACACCACAGACATGTTGTCCGAACGGACCAAGACGTGGCGTCCTTTTATCTGGGGACAAAAACGCGTCAGCGCGTTGTCTACTGCCAGCATTTCGAGGCAGTTTATGTGCAGGAGCTTCTCCCGTTCCGACCACTGGCCGAAGAACGGTCTGCCCTCGAGCAGCGCTCCCCATCCCGAGGTGGATGCGTCCGTGGACACCACTTTCACCCTCGAGGAAGTCCCCAGGCTTACACCTAATTGGTACCAGTCGTTCGCTCTCCAAGGTTTCAGAGCTGTGACGCACTTCTGATTGACCCTGAGGCGAAGCGAACCGGATGCCCACGCTCTGCGTGGGACTCGCGCTTTCAGCCAAAACTGCAGCGGGCGCATGCGGAGCAGGCCCAGCTGGAGCACTGACGATGCTGAGGCCATGAGACCTAGCATCTTCTGAAATTTCTTGAGCGGGACAGACGCGCCGCAGCGAAACGCGTTCGCTGTGCGCTGAATGTCTACCGCGCGCTGTGGTGATAGTCGCGCTATCATGGACAGCGAGTCCAATTCTGTGCCCAGGAAAGATATCTTCTGACTGGGTAACAGAGAGCTCTTCGCCCAATTGACACTGAGACCCAAATCCTCGAGGTGATCGAGTAAAATGGTCGTGTGTTCCATGAGCACTGCGCAAGATTGCGCTAGAATCAGCCAATCGTCCAAATAGTTCAGCACTCGTATGCCTCTCATTCTGAGGGGTGCGAGCGCCGCGTCCATGCACTTCGTAAATGTACGGGGTGCCAGGGACAAACCGAATGGCAGGACTGTGTACTGATATGCCTGGCCCTCGAAGGCGAATCTCAAATATCGCCTGTGACGTGACGCTATCTGTATTTGAAAATACGCGTCTTTCAGATCTATTGACACAAACCAATCTCCTTGGCGAATCTGCACAAGGATTTGTCTGGTCGTGAGCATCCTGAACTGTCGCTTCACAAGCACTTTGTTCAGTTGCCTTAGATCTAGTATGGGTCTGAGACCCCCGTCTTTTTTCGGTACCAGGAAGTATCTGCTGTATAGCCCTCCTTCGCTCTGAACTTGAGAGAGAGGCTCTATGGCCCCTTTGCTCAATAGTTTCGTCACTTCGGCTCGAAGTAAATGTGCTACTTCTGTTTTTACCGTGGTCTCGACGCGCGCCACATAGCGGCGAGGGCGTCGGCGAAACTGCAGCGAATAGCCTCTTTTTATAATGTTCAGCACCCACTTCGAAACCCCGGGCAGCTTTGCCCATGCGTCTGCATGGATAGCTAGGGGTTGAATACGAAGCGCGCTCCGCTCGCTCAGCGATGGAGAGGCTTCGGCGTGCTGCAACACAAGCATCGCGCTCGTGACATTTGAGGCATGGGGCGCGCTGATAACAGCGGGCAGATTGCCCGCGCTCGACTCCTCTGCGGTGGTCAGCCGCGAGGGGGAGGGCTGGGCGGTTCCCGTGGGAACTGTCATGTCTGTGTGTGGATGTGGGCGCGGGACAGCGGGCACATTTATCACACCGAAAACATCGTTCGCTTGCGTGAAGCGAGTGCACGTTGGTTTCGTTTTTACAGAAACCGTGAGACATGCACAACGCGGTGTTAGTGGGCACTGGGTAGTGGGCACTTTCACCATGTTTGAAGCGCAACCGATCTGAGTCGGTTTTATGTGCGCGAGCCCTGTGTGACAGGCTGTGCTTGTGTGTAGGGATGGGCACTGGGCAGTGGGCATTCTTACTACACATGAAACACCATCGGCCGTAGCCGGGACACCAGAAAATACACTCTTTTGGGGATTTATCTGGGTAGCCGTGAAAACGGCATTTGTGTGCAGGCAAGCGGGTGACAGAACCGACTTGTTGGCTGCAGAAAACACTGGAACAGTCACATTTGCTGGAACTGGACGAGCGAATAACTTTGGTGTGAGTCTGGCCGCAGCGGGACTCAAACACCGTCGTTTTCCTAGCTGTGCAAGGACGACTTCGGGGCCTCGGGCTTCACCGTAATCCTAGGTCGCGGGCCACGTGCAGCGGGGCGGCGACCGGATGAGCGGGAGCGCGGTCTCGCGCTTCGGGCCTGGCGGCGCTGTGAAGTGGAGGCAGTGGACGGTGGCTGTGGCTGTGAGCTCTGAGCAGACGGTTTCGCACGGCCTGCTGCATAGCTGGAGCGCTTCGGGAGGAAGTGCTTCATAGCCTGTGACGCTTTCTGTACCTCTGCGAATCTCTCCGCGAAATCCTTGACGGAGGATCCAAAGAGGCCTGTGGCGGAAAGCGGGGCGTCGAGGAACGCGGTGCGCTTAGACTCGGCCATTTCCGAGAGCGTCAGCCAAAGATGTCTCTCAGTCACGGTGAGAGAGGCCATATTCCGTCCAATGGCTTGCGCTGCAGACTTAGTAGCACGGAGAGCGAGGTCCGTGGCACGCAGATCGCGTCAGGCCCTTCCTCATCCAGCTTACGGAGGAGATCGGCCTGGAAGATCTGAAGCGTTGCCATGGTGTGCAGCGCTGACGCAGCTTGCCCGGTGGCGGAGAAAGCGCGGCGGAGCAGGCTTGACGTCGTGCGGCAAGCTTTAGAGGGTAGGGCCGACTTAGCACGCCGTCCAGCAGAGGGCGGGCATAAGTGGGCCGCTATCGCCTCTTCGACCGGCGGCAGCGAAAGGTATCCTTTGTTCTTGGCATCGTCAACAGCGGAGAATGCCAAAGAAACAGCAGGACGCACTCTAGCCGAATAGGGGGCGTTCCAGGACTTGGCGACTTCTTCGTGTAACTCAGGAAGAAAAGGCGCCGGTCTGGACGCAGGCGAAGCGCGCTCCCCAGGCAGGAAAAATCCATCCAGCCGGTTGTGAGCGGGCTGCTCAGGCGAAGACCACTCGAGGCCGAGGCTCGCCACGGCCTGTGCGAGTACTCGCATGAGCTCCGTCTCGATGGACGCTCTCTTGCCTGAAGACATGCGGGCAGGGGGCGCGGGGTCCTCAGAGCCCGCCCAATCCTCACTGCCTGACGCCAGGATAGAGCAGGAATCATCCTCTCCCAGCAGGACTTCCTCATCCACGATGTCAACGGAAGCGGCGGCAGACGGCGGCCGCTGTCCGTCAGGAAGCGAGGGTGACGAAGCCGGGGAAGCAAGCGGGCGAACCGGCGAGCTTTGGCGGCTGAGGGAGGGTTCCGGGGCCCGCTGGGCACGGCGCTTTTTACGGCGCGACGCCGCGGCGGGCGGGGGAGCAGTCTCGGTGAAGAAGGCTAGGCGAGTCCTCAGAGTCGCCATTGCCATCAGCTCGCAGTGAGGGCAGCCGCCGTCAGCGAGCGCGAGAGCTGCATGTTCCTCACCCAGGCAGGAAACGCAAATCACGTGGCGGTCCCCGTCGCTGAGTGTGGCTCTGCACGAGCCGCAGGAAGGCATCTTTAAAAAGACGCTAGCTCTTTTAGAATGTGTGTCGCGGCGGCGACACACACACACAAAAGTACAGAGTAATAGAAAGGATATAAGCGCCGGAAAGCGCAGCAGGAAGGCAGGAAGGCGGCGCGGCCAGCGACTTCAGTGACTCGTCCCGCTGAAGGTGCTCTCTCTCAGACGGCGCGGCTTCTTCTCCGGCTCCAGCGATGCGTGTGCTTCGCTTGAAGGATGAAAAATCAGATAATAGCTGCCTGCGAGCGGTATTTATAGGCCTAGACCACGCCCATTTCGGCGGGACGTGACGCAGCGGGCGCGAAGTGCCCTGATTGGGTCTGGCGTCACGCCAGGCCTCGCTCGATAGGCTGCTGCAGTTGCCGCAGAGCAGCCAATAGGCGCGCGAGCTGTCTCGCCTATGTCTGCATGCTGCCGCAACGCGTTTTGCATTATTACAAAATTAAGGATAATTTTTGGCTTCAATATCTCGCGGAAAAAGGATTTTCCCCTAGCGTAAGATATCTTACGCAGTACGAGAGACCTCTCGTAAGAGAACTCAACATTTCAATTCATTTAAATTATTAGCTATGTCTCTGTTTAAAATGATTGGTCGGGCGTGAAATTCTGCCTTGACAACCACGCTGATTGGTCGATGTAACACAAGGCGGTAAAATATTTTTTTATATTGTGCTATTCGATATTACATTTAGAGTTAATATATTTTAAATGTATAAATTGCAACTTCATCGATTTCCAGTGATTTCCAAATATATTTAAATACATGACATGAATGCTTCAGTAGAAATAACAATTAAGTATATTTTAGTTACCATAAATGCTTGTCAGTATATTCGGCAGTACACTTTAACCATATTTCAAAGACAACAGAAGTAATTATAAGTCCTAAGTGGGTAAAAAAAGAAAAACTCTTAAACTCAACTATTTCCATTTAATATAAATGTAAATTTATAATACATTTTCATTTAATTGCAGTTAACATGCAATTAAGTGTCTGGAATCATTCAGGTTACACTTAAGTATATTCTTTTTAAAGTTAATTATTTCCGTAATAATTTTGTTGGTAACACTTTACAATAAGGTTAATTAGTTAACATTTAGTTAACTACCTTAGTTAACATGAACTAAGAATGAACAATACTTCTACAGCATTTATTAATCTTAGTTAATATTAATTTCAACATTTACTAATTAAAATCAACGGCTGTATTTGTTAACATTAGTTAATGCACTGTGAACTAACATGAACAAACAATGAACAGCTGTATTTTTATTAACTAACGTTAACAAAGATTAACCAATCCAGTAACAAACGTATTGCTCAGTGTTTATTATAGTTAATATATTAACGAATGTTAACTAATGTACCTTATTGTGAAGTGTTACTGTTTTTTAATGTATGCTCAAGCATGCTTCTTTTTCACAAGGGTTATGATCTTGAAAGGTTAGTCATGTGGGTTTTTTTTTGTTAGTTTTTTAGTGGGTTTTGGCAGCATAATAGCGTAGTTACAAAATCTAGCAGCAGGAGCTAAAGTTTTGATGCTAACCAGCTAATGCCTGCCTCTCTAGTATGAACCATTCAGCTCTGGCACACTTACCTTCAGCTGGGGAGTGAGAATGTAAATTATAAATTAAAAACTTGATGACACGGTCATGGTTTCTGTTTAAGCTATTGAGAATTATAGAAACTGTGTAAGAAAAATAGAGAGATAGTCAATTTTGTTAATAGGATTGTATCCGTCAATGTATTTTGAGTGCTGTACATTTAATTACCCACGCAACCCTGCTCATGCGCCTGTCGTCGTTTTCTGCAGGATGAGACAAAGCTTTGAAGATCAGAGTGTGTGTGTGTGTGTGTGTGTGTCACAGCAGGAGGTTTATTACTAAGGAGGATGTTTCACGTCTCATTTGGAATCAGTCACTTACAACACCAAACGGAGCGTTTGTGTCCGTTTTGAGTCTCATTTTCCCAGTACAGAACTTAGCCTTGGCCTTGGATTAGACCACAGTTATGAGAATGCAGGAAATCTTTGTATTTTTTTCATGCTACATGAGTTTAACTTAAATTCACTCAAATATTTTTACTGTCCCAGCTGTGTTTTTCTCTTTCATTTGGTCTTTCTTTTGCTGCATTTCTTCCTATCCTCTTCTGTTTGTTCTCTCTTCAATTGTAAATTGTTAATGCTCTGATTTATTAGTAACCTTTTATTAGTGACTTTTTCCCTTCCTTTTTTCCTTTTTAATTTTAGTTTCAGTACTTTAGTGCTGTGATTATAATACACACAATATGGCTAAAGCATCAATAAACAACAAAAACAGTAACAAAAAATATCGATTTATTTAACAAATCAAATTAAAATAAGGTGCCAGAAATAGTAATGAAATATAAAATTAAAATAAAGGATATTTGTAGTTAACTGCTGAATGTGTTTTAGTGATTTAGTTTCTGAGAGTGTGCAGCTCAAACATGAATTTTGCTTATGTGCATTTTCTCTCTGCCTTTCTTTTCTCATTCTCCCTCTCCCTCAGCTCTCTCATTACCACTTTATCAAAACTTTTAATCTCAGACAAGTAGTTCTCTCAGCAGCTTTTGGTTATCCAGCCACCTGTCAGATCCCCCCGCCCTGCAGCCCTGCCATCACGTACATACACATAATTACTCACATATATATTCTTTAATTCACACATACAAACACACTCTCAATTTCACTGTGCAAGTAATTGATTCATGCACACACACAAATGCAGACATAACAGTTTCCCTGTCGAGAACGGTCTCTCGTATTGCGTAGCTACACGCTATGGGAAAACTCCTTTTCTCGAGAATATTGAACCTTTATTTTAAAACGCGGTGCAGCTGCACAGCGAGCACGGAGCAGAGCTGACTAGCGCGCTCATTGGCTGTGCTGCAGGAACTGCACGAACCTATGGTGAAGCAGCTGATGCGCGCAAACCAATCATGGTGCTTCGTGCCTCGCGATGAATGGGCGTGGCTTCTGGCTATATAAGCGGGCCATTTCGCCATAGGAATCAGATTTAATCTCCTTCAGCGAACTCTTCACTTCGCTGTTTCTCGTGCTAAGAAGCCTTCGCTGTCGACGAGCCCCAGCAGCGGAATAAGCGACCTGCAGCAAGCAGCTCAGCGGACGGCGGCCTCCCGATCTACACGCTAGAACTCAACGCCGCCTCTTCTGATTTGCCGTTCACCTGCGGCCATCCGGCGAGAAGCCTATATCCTATTAAAGCGTTTTACAGTGTGTTCGCAGCTGTGACACGCTGTTAAAAGAGCAAATTTCAAAACACTGCCGTTGTTTCAAATGCCGCGTCCGCATTGTGCGTCATGCAGAGCAAAATGCTCTCGGCAAAGGCGGCTGCTCTCACTGTGAGAGTATGCCGATCTCCATGCTGCGCTTGCAACTAGCTCTCTTCTCAGAGGGCGACCCCATCCTCCTCGAACCGCGGAGGAAGAAACGACGGGGCCAGAGGATGCCTGAGCGAATTGAGACGAGCGAGCCCACGCCGGCCATGTGTGACTCGCCCGTGTGACTCGCCCTCATGGGAGACCCCTTCGCCTGTTCTGTTCACTCAGACGGCAGGCCTCGTCTCTTTCGATGGATCAGAAGAGGAGGAAGATGACAGCCTGTCTTTGGCTGCATCCGAGTGCGAGGATTGGGCGGGCTCAGCTGAGGCCGAGCTATTGGATTGAGATCAGCTCTCGCCGAAAGGGAACATACTCGGTTACTTATGTTACCTGAGAGTAAGGGAACAAGTTTTGCGTACCCTGCCGTGCTTTTACGCTTGGTACAGGTGCTGTCGCTTCAGTTGATTTAAACCTGATTCCTATGGCGAATGGCCCGCTTATATAGCCAGAAGCCATGGTCATTCTGGCCGGCTTCGGGGCGCAAAGCACCAAGCACCATGATTGGTTCGTGCACGTCAGCCGCTTCACCATAGGTTCGTGCAGTTCCCGCAGCACAGCCAATGAGTGCACTAGTCAGCTCTGCTCTGTGCTCACTGTGCAGCTTCACTGCGTTTTAAAATAAAGGCGTCAATATTCTCGAGAAAAAGAGTTTTCCCATAGCGTATAGCTACGCAATACTCGTTCCCTTACTCTCAGGGAACCGAGGTTACGTTAGTAATAGAGTACTTTTTGGAATAGAAAAAGTTTGGTGGTTTCATGATTAACAGTCCAGGACAAAAAACTATGCTAGGAAATTCTTCTTCTGTTTTGGTATTAGGGCAACAGGAACGGACGCCTTGCATGGTATATCATTACCATAATATGATATTATCAGTATAGGCTAATATTAGTTTTTTTTGTTCTGTAATTAAATAACATTGTTAAATGTAAGCTTTAGCAAATCTTGAAATGAATAGCTATTTTTCATGCTAAACATTATACTTTTTTGATACCTAAATATATATATATATTTTTTTAATATTTTTTATTTTATCGACCACTTAGCAGGTATAAAGAAAATAATTAGATGTTTATTGATGTATCTTTTCTTTAACATGATAAAAAAAAAAACTTTGAAGCAACTGAGTAGTTCGTTCTGTGTGTAAATGTAGGATGGGTTAGTCTAATGGTGAGACTTTCTTTTAGCATGCATAAGAGTCCAAGCTCAAATCCTGATATAACTGCAACTCCGTGCTTTTGTGTCTCAAATTTTGCTATAATATTCTTTGGATACAGACATAGTTTTGATCTACTGAATTAGTTTGGATTTACTGCTTATCCCTGTGTAAATTATTGTCAGGAACAAAGAGTTACTGTTCACAACTTTATCCAACATGCACCCCGGCCTCCCCTATATTTTATTAAACCGAGTAAAACTGCAACTTAATTTGACAGCCTTGACATTTTTATAATGGTCACTGTATGCGTGTAGAGAAACAGCACTGGCAAAATCACAGTTTGGGATTTAATGATGTAATATGCATTTGCACTGTCTTCAGTGGCTTGAAAGAGCGAGACTTCATATAATTGAGTTTTGAAGAGAGGGGTTTATTCCTTTAACAGCTGAGTAACCCCATCCTCCCTCCCTCTCTCTCTCTCTCTCTCTCTCTCTCTCTCTCTCTCTCTCTCTCTCTCTCTCTCTCTCTCTCTCACACTCTCACACTCTCTCTCTCTCTCACACTCTCTCTCTCTCTCTCTCTCAACACAATGGACCTCTTGTTGTGTAGTATCAAGGGACTTGGGAGTGATATTACCCCACTTTGCCCCACAGGAAACAGAGCAAACACCCCAGACCTCTCTCGTCTTTTCTTCTCCTTCATTCCTGTGCTCTCCGTGTACCCCCACAGGACAAAAAGGCATCCTGTCAGCCCACGGATATTAGATAAAGTGGAAATCAACTATATTGGCACATCAAATAAAGCAGTTAGACGAAGATTAAAGCCAAAATTGCTGTATCATATTACACACTGGCAGCACATCAGTCATTTAAAATGAAACATTTGCTAGCTAAACAATGCTATAACGTGTATTGCAGATATACAATACGTTTTTGAAAATAGAAAATAAAAGCTGTCTTAATATTAGCCATGCAACTCTCATGCCTTTTTATGGACATGCATAAGAGGAGATGTGAATGCGTACTGTCAAAGCTAGTGAGAGCATCAGTCATTTTCACACATACAGCGGTAACATGTTTAATCCAGCAGCAGGTGTAGCCTACTTCATCATTATTAGCCCTGAATAAACACCGCTAGCGACAGCTCGCTGGTAGGAGACAGGGAATTTTTGAGGATGTACTGGTTTTAGGTAATTACTTTGGAAATGCAAACAAAAATCAGGCAGCTATTAATAAAAAAAAATTGATCCAGTCTTTGTTTATGGGTGTGTAAACCCACGGGGTAGATTCTTTTTACTGTATGACCTACCCAGGAAGTAGGTCAACAGGAAGAATTAATTTGTATATCCACCTGCTTTAAATGAACAAACGTAGATGACATGTTTATAAGTGTGTATTTGTGCACACATGAGAGTAATTGCACACACTGTTGATATTTAAATTAGATGTCTGGCATGAGAGAGTTTCTCTTCTCACACCCACACTCATTCAAATGTGTTGTGAGCAGCAATGTATGATGGTCATTACTCATCTCAGTTGTTTGTGGCTTTTCTTTGTTTTTCTCTGTTTTTATAGCGAACCTACAATCTTCTCATTCTATTTTTTTCTTTATCTCTTTATCTTCCCATAGGTGTCAGAAATAATGGCCTTGGTTGTAGCCGTGGCACAGCAGGTAGTGCAAGTTCATGATTTATAAGAGCTGAAGTGCTCACAGGGACACAGAATCTGGCCTGCATCATTTCTCTGTCCCATTCCTTCTATCTGTCCGTCCACATTCCAGACTGTCCCTCCGTTAAAGGACCAGTCTAAGAAAAATGGCTTTAGGCTCCAGTTATTTTTGAACTTTCTTTGAATAGGATATAGGGCCTGATACTCTTAAGAAGGAATTTTTTTTTAATAAATGGTCAGTTAAAGCAGATGCTTAACCTTTAGAAAATGATTGATCGTCAGCCATAAGAGGTCAAACTAAATATTATATGTGCTGATTTTATTTTCTATTCATTTTAAATGAGCTTTGCAGAAAAAAAAAAAAGAAAGAAAAAAAAATATATATATAATAGCAAAATGTCAGCATGAACAACTGGCTAAATATTATGTTTTTGGTCATTTAAATGATTAATTTTATAACAAAATATTAATAATTAAAAAAAATTTTTACTACTATTATTTGAATATCTGTTTATATCTGATTATGTCAAAATGATGATGTTGCTGTTTATTAATTGAATTGTCTGAATTCAGTTGTTGGATAGAGTGGGACAGGCCAATCCCCATTTAAATGTTTAAAATGAGCTACTTTTCATGGTAGGTTAGTTGTTTGCTGACCATACCTAATAGTTTTCACAAAAAAATTTAAACCTGTGGTTTGTGCCTCCGATGTGTAAAGTAATAAAACACCAAAGTGTACCGCATTCGTGGAAAGTGCCAATGACACTGTCCTAGGTTCCATATGCATTTTTATCAAATCAACTGAGATAATTGTTAGCTTATGCCATGTGATTTTAGTTTGATTTGCATGCTAGGCGAGAGAGAGGGAAATGTTTAAACTTTCTCTTTGCCCCAACACACCCACAAACTCACACCGAACCTCAATTTGCATTCCTCACTAACAGGTGAGACATCCAGCTGCTTCAAGAGAAAAATGAAAATAGATCAGTGTTTTCTCGGTCAAGGAAATAAATGCGCTCTGCCTTTTAAGACAATAACGTGCTGTACGGTTGGATGGAGCAGAACTACACCCTGGAATGGAATGGGGAACGCAGGGTGGCACATAAAGAATGTGTGTGTCTCTGTGTGTGTGTGAGAGAGAGCTCTGTAGGGCCTCTTTGTAACCAAAATTGTTCTTTTGCAATATTTGTATGTGTACAGGTTCATCATGTGCTTGTGTTGGTGAATTGTGCTGCAGAGAGGAATGGACATTTGTTATTGTGTTTGTGTATGTGTTTTCTACACTATTTCTGGAGAAACGGAGGTATGTGCAGTTATCTGCAGTGACATGCATGTCTGAATTATCATTTGTTAAAGTCATTGTGTGTTTTATAAGGCAGGTGGCTCTTTCAAGTTATTTAGAGCAGGAAATATGTACACTAGCATTCAAAAAATCTCATTCAAAGAAGTCTCATGCTCAGCAATGCTGCATTTATGTGATCAAAATTCAGTTAAAACAATAATATTGTGAAAATATATGACATTATATTTAAACTGTTTTCTATTGAAATATATTTTAGAAATATACATATTTTTTCTATTATGGCAAAGCTGAATTTTCAGCATCATTACTCCAGTCTTCAGTGTCACATGATCCTTCAGAAATCATTCTAATATGCTGATTTGGTGCTCAGGAAACTATTATCATCACTATTATCTATTATCATCAATGTTGAAAAAGAGCCATACTTAAAGGGTTAGTTCACCCAAAAATGAAAATTCTGTACTCACCCTCATGTTGTTTCAACCCCGTAAGACTTTAGTTCATCTTCAGAACACAAATTAAGATATTTTTGATGAAATCTGAGAGCTGTCTCACTCCTTCATAGGCTTCTATGTAATTTCATTCTGCCGGCCCAGAAAAGTTTGTAAAGTTAGCTGACGTGAGTTCAGTTGGTAAGGCACTTTTACGTTTTCTCGTTGGTTTCTCACGATTCGGACATCCAGGAAATGCACACTTTAGAACCATTTTAAACACTACACTCACTATCGAGACCCATCTGTGTCATCTTCTCAGTTCTCGCGCATGCGTCGTGGCGCTCTCGTGAACTCACATCAGAGGCCCGCACAGAAGAAAATGAATAGTTGAATAAAGTCAAAAAAAGTTGTGTTTTTTTTCGCGCACAAAAAGTATTCTCATTGCTTGATAAACTTAAGGTTGAGCCACTGTATTCACTTGGACTATTTTAATGATGTCTTTAACTTTTCTGGGCCAGCAGAATGAAATGGCCTAGAAGCCTACGAAGGAGTGAGCCAGCTCTCAGATTTCATCAAAAATATCTTAATTTGTGTTCTGAAGATGAACGAAAGTCTTACGGGGTTGGAACAACATGAGGGTGAGTAATTACTGACAGAATTTTTGGGTGAACTAACCCTTTAACATTAATAATGCTTAATATATTTGTGGAACCATGATACCTTTTTCCATGCATGATTCTTTTATGAATAGAAATAAATTGTAGGCCTAAGCATTTATTTGAGATAGAAGTTAGTTTATTCTTGCTGTATTCACCCAAACCTTCGAATGGTAGTATACTCTCACAAAAACATAAAGAAATGGACCACCAACAAATGATTTAAGTAATGTGTGTGTGCGTGCGTGCTCATGCAGATTTCAGATTTCTTTCTTGATGAAGCCATATTATCATAATCTGATGTCTATTCAGGGTGGTGGGATACAACAATCGGTTCAGATTTATGTTAGAATGAAGTATTGACAACCACCACATCGTGCAATGAGCTGAAATCGTTTTTTAATGCAAATTCCTCATTCTTCTCATGACTGGCATAGTTGTGCATCTTGTGTCAACTCGTTTGTAACCTCCAAAAATAAGCACCAAAATACCTTTTTTGCTGCAGTGTTTAAATAGTATCTGTCATACAAAGGAAAACTACAGGAACTTCACATTCGGTCAAAGAGTATAATGCGTGAAATTGGGTCTCACAGACTAAGATCTGTCATGTGACTCTTAGTTGAAACTGTCAGTTACCAGTTCAAATCTTTAACGATCAGGCTAAACCACCATATAAAGTTGAATTTCATGTTGATTGTGCAGGTAAGTGTTATGCAAATGCTAATGTCTTTGCTTAATATTTGGAAAATGTGTCATGTAAAGGGTAATTCTGAGAACTGTTCAGTGCTTGCTGGGCTTTCCATGGCTGAAAAAAATGACATTGTAATGACTTGGGGCAGTTTTTCTGAAGCTCATTTGAAACCTTGTATAAAAAAGTTTTATAATAATGTCAGAACAATGCTTGGACATTATGCAAACAGTATGTATAAGTGTGTGTATAATAAAAAAAAAGTATGTTCTCGCTAATAATATCTCTTTGACTAGAAGGGGTCAGCCACCTTTGCATCAGTATTTTTGACTTGTTTACATTTAGTGGTAACTATATAGAACATTTAATTTGATTAAACAATCCTGCTATTAATTTATTAACTGCCTGTTATTTATATTTCCAGCCTTTCTGTCTATTGAACTTGTTTTCACAGTTAAAAGAGCTCCAAGATGGCTGAATTTCAGAGAAGGCATGTTGCTGGGAATGAATGTCTTTGTGCCGGGCTCCTGCTGAGCACTGTTCCTGTTCCAGTTTGGTCTGGGTGAATATCCTCTTCTTTTCTTAAACGCTTATCCTGGATTTCACACCAGACTAGTCTAATCTGTACCAAGTTACAGAAATAGGGAATTTATACTTCCTTCTGTGACTTACTCTCCTGCTCACAGACACACATACACAAGACAGACATATGCTGCAATTAAAATTGCGAAACCACGCAATATTAACATGTTAAAAGAGTCCACAATTATTGCATACTTCCTTTTTAAGAGACTGCAATGGACAGAAGGATAGAAACTGTCTCAAGACATGTTCAGAATGCCATACTACCCATTATGCACATTTTCTGTATGCATGATCAACTCCGTTTGGCAAAATGTGCAGTATACAACCAGACCGCATTGCAGTCTATAATGACTTGACCTTCTATTTCGATTGCGACAAATTAACTGGAAGTAATATCAATTGCGATTTTACATTATCGGACCACCAAAAGTTAATCTGCTGTATTTTACACAAAATTGGATTTTGAAAAAATGATGGTATGAGTTTCCAAAACCACAATTGGATTCTTATGCTTACTATGTAAATATGCATATAGTAAGGTCATATGCAAATTAAGTAATTGCATTCTGCAGTTAATGCAGATATTTTAAACATTTAAAAAATATCATGTCACAGTATATACTGTGTCATATGCAGTTTGTTAGTATTTGTCAGTCTCTGCTGAAGCTGCTCAGAGAGAGATGTTGAGCTGCACACAAGGCTCTAGTGTTGTAGGCCAGAGCCAGGGTCTCGCCCAGCTGTCTGCCCAAGAAGGGTGAGTTTAGGATGGGCCTCTTGTTCCTGCTCCTCCCCTCCAGAGCAGCTGTCAGGATCTTGGAGAAATGACCTATTCAGAGCAAGGACATAAGAGCAGTGTTTAAGAGCCCTGGTGAAGACTGATGGGCTACATTCACATACATGCACACGCATACATTCATGCATACGTGAAGTGGGCACACATGAGATCATGTGGTAAACACAAATGCTGACACCTGCATGAACACAAAGAGTTTCTTACAGAGTATCACAAAATGCTCAGTGAATATTAAATACTTCACAAATAAGGATGCACACATCCATATTGCTTCTTTACTCTTCTTTTGAGTAACTTCCACCCATTTTTAATGCTTGATGATCGATCTCAACAAATGCATTTTCCCTTCTAGTTGTAAGTGCCAACAGCTTTGTGATTTCAAGCGCTTGTCAAAGGTGAGCTTGCAGGCGTAGATCCATTTCCTGTGACCCTGTGAATGTCTCCATGCTGTCTAAATATTTATGAGCCTTTGGATGACTCATGCAATGGAAAATGTGACGGAAAATACGTACACTGTGACCATTCCCCACCTATGACCAAGACATTGAGTTCAGGCAATCTATCATGCACTAATGAAAGTTGAAAATCAAAATGAAAGATACACTTCATTCAGAGAAGAAATGTTAATTTTGCATAATGGCTTCATGTGTGTGAATGAAAATTAGCTGCAGTCCACGAACAACACTTCTGACCTCGACTTCTAAATAAATTGGATGTGCAACAGGGTTGAGTCGGTTAACAAGCAAGCTGAGGGAAGGTAACAAGCCATGAACGTTAGTTAAAGCATTTAAGTAAAGGTGTCAGAAGCTGCCGAGAGATAGCGCAGTAAAACTGCGCTGATAAGGAGATTAATTTACAATTCTTAAATGAACATCTGCGGAGGTTCGTTCTTCATGGCCTGCGCTGAATAAATCACGTCTAAGTGCACCCGCACACCTCCACATGCGACAAAACGCACGCTGCCTTGCTGTAATCTGATGATGGATTTTTATGACAACAATTATACTGTCCCACAGAAGCGCTTCTGTCCGCTGAGGATGGTGTGTTCATTTGCATCCATTGAATGAGCTGTTGCCCCGGTCTAATGTGTTTGTACCTTGAGGCCCTCTGCAATGACTGTCATAGTAGTGAATGTTGGTTGATTAATGTTTCTCCATCAGCCTCTTTGAAGGTTTTAGTATTCTGTCGAGTAGAGGTTAAGCCATTCTGTGGAAATAAGCTTTTGGCTAAGGTTTTAGTAGTGGCATGTTTTGCTAAAGTTATCTGACTGACCACTTACTGCTTTTGAACACTTAGGCTAAATGGTTGCTTTTAAGCCTGGGTGAATCTGTTAGCATGATAGCATGCTAATACAGAGGCAGGATACAAATTGAGAACTGATTAGTCAGCAGTGAAGACACTGTGATCCTTGACTATATGAGGTCATTGGTTTGTCAACGTAATTAAGGAACCAGCTCAACCAGGTCCTCATCAGCTCAGTCAGAGTTAGTCTGAACAGATTTTCTTGTCCCCCTTGAGTTAAGGTCCTGATAAACCATCTAAACCAGTGCTTCAACCTTTGTGACTCAAACCCAGCTAACAAAAATATGTTCTAGGAACATTTTCTAATGTTCCCATGAAGTTATGAACACATTATATGGACCCTTTAAATTATAAATCCTTGGATGTGTGTACGTTAGAAAAAAAAAACATTAAGGTAATGTTTTCTCTATTTCATAATTTTGCAACTATTATTGAAAACATTACTTCTGAATGTTCTCTGTCTGAACAATCAAAAAAAAAAAAAAAAAAAATGGTAAGTAATGGTAACTTAAATAACTTTGAACGAATGTTCTATTAATGTTACTGGAAGAATGTTTGTTCATAAAGAACCTTGCCAGAACATTAGCTAAAGTTCTGAGAATGTTCCCTGTTAAGGGAAGTCCCTATCGTCCAACACATTAGTCAAATGACGCCCATATACACTCAAAGGAAAATGTTCTTTGTTGGCAAAAACATAATTCTTACTGGCACCTATGATTTCATAAAGAACCCTGAACATCAATGGGAACTTTCCATTGCACAAACGGTTCTTTAGAATGGAAAACGGTTCTTCAGGTTAGAGCTCTTCGCTAAGAATTTTTTTTTTTTTTTTTTTTACTAAAAGGTTATTTGAGGAAACCAAAAAATGACATTGTTGTCAAACCCCCCTTTTGGAACCTTTCTTTTTTAAGAGTGTAGGGCAGGCTAAAATATTTTCTGCTGTATTTATGTTTTCATAACCTTTATTTATTAGCCTAAACTGGATTTATTTATATATTTAATTAGCCCACAATACATGTGATTGTAATCACAGAAGTTTCAACAAGAACATGTTATTTAATAAAAAAAAATTTAGGCATTTAGGGAATTGAGAAACATTCCGGTCTTGATTTTATGTGCTTTTTTAATTTTAAGAAATACTTAATTTAATTTAAATACTTTTTAAGTCATCTTTATTCCACCTTGGAAGTTTGCTGATACCCCTTGGTTGAGACCAACTATCAGTTAGTGATTGTAGTAGATGACCAGTTTTGACCAAGTTAAACTTGCATGCTACCTTGCTACGACATATTTGTTTTTTAGAATTTTTGTTTTCTTTTCCCCACTTGACATGTGATCACACACACAAGTCAATAGGGTGCCATTCACCTTCTGGGAACTTCTTATCTTGGGTGGTTTGGTTGTGTTTTCATGTGCACTCTGGCAACGTTATGATTGAAGAATGCACCTGATGTTACAGGCAGTGACATGACGAGATCTACATCTAGACTGTTGATGTTATGCAGGCTGCATTTCTCAAATGTGTGTATGTGATTGTGCACAACTAAAGCAGTCTGACATTCACTGGTGTATGAGCACTTGTCTAGGTTGTGACTACAAGTGAAAAAGAGTGTCATTGTCAAAATGCATGTGTTTGTTTGTGTTTGTGTCTTGCACTCTATTGCATATCCACCACATTTCCACTCGTATCTCTCATCTCTATGCATGGCAAATCATGAGTGCACACACCCGGCTTTGAAAAGCTGACAGTGTGTTTGTTGATGTCAAGCACCAGCGTGTTTCAGGGATTACATCCTCACTTTCTTCTTGCTTTGGTATCCAAAATAAGAACAAAGGGAAGCAGGAATCCTCAGAAGGATCTGGGGTTTTCCTCTCTCATTCTCAACCCTTGTGATGAGGGTTGCTGAAAATCTGTAAGACAAAGGAGAAAAGAAGAGAAGAGCGACCAAAAGCTCTGCTGTTTTGAAGATCTTCCTTTTAGGTTTTGTCGGATTATTTTTTAAATTATGTAATTCCTTTAGATTGATATCCTAAGTAGATCCTAAAACTGAGTATATAAATCATTTTAGAATTATGGACATTTTCCTAAAAGCATTGTAACTTAAGTGCTCTTGAGTAATCACAGAATGCTTCGACGTTGTATGTTACCTTTTGTTTACTATTTTTCATATATATATATATATATATATACACTGTAAAAAAATTATAACCCTCCCAAATCAAAAATTTCAAGTGACCGATAACATCTAAATTTTTCAATTGGCCCAAGTGAAATTCTGTAAATTATAAAATTTAATTTACAGATTTTCACTTGGGCCAATTGAAATTTACAGAATTTCACTTGGGCCAATTGAAAAATTTAGATGTTATCGGTCACTTGAAAGTTTTGATTTGGGAGGGTTAGAAATTTTTTACAGTGTATATATATATATATATATATATATATATATATATATGTGTGTGTGTGTATATATATATATATATATATATATATATATATATATATATATATATATATATATATGTATATGTGTGTATATATATATGTATATATATGTAGGCCTATATGTATATATATATATATATATATGTGTGTGTGTGTGTGTGTGTGTGTATATGTATATATATGTATATATATATGCATGTATATACATACATACATACATACATACATACACACACATATATATACTGTATGTACTATGTGTATGAATATAATGTATCTTTCTCCTTAGAAATAATGGTGGAAATGTTCAATTGATTTAATTGTAGTGAAGACTTCAAATTCAGATGATATGATCATGCAGTGAGGAACATATCTGAACAATTGAGGAAAGAATCCTCGGAAGGAAAGTATTTGCTGTATTTATGTTGTCATTTCATCTTCCTGGAAAATGTGTGCTTGAAGGGAAGCTTCTGAAGAAATCCCCCATCAGTGCATGAGTAAGAGAGAACTGTATCCTACAGATTAAACATGTTCAGCCTCACAGAGACTGGAATCCCCCCACACACACCCTTGGAGTCTCTGGAAATGGAAAGAAACAGTCACAGATTGCACTTTTATTATGACTTTTTTCAGCCTCTACATTTGGTAACAATTCAGAATAATTTAATAATTCTTATTGAAACCCTTAATTATGTTTTTTGGAGTGAAGTTTGAGGGAAAATGTTAAGTGCTGGATTCCCAGCAACTCTGCGTGCGTCTAGATGATGCTCCTCAGTTCGTTCATGATGCTGAACAAATGGTTGCACTGGATTTATGGATATTAAAAAAATAATAATAATTGAGGTCCATGAGATAATGGTCTTAAACTCTTATTCCGCGTATGCTGTCTGCGGCAAGTTTAATAATGGATAATTATATTGTTCCAATATCTTATGAGCTTTGGGTCATGAAGACCCTTATTCATTTTAATTACATTTTTATATTCTTTCTTTCTTTCTCAGTTGTTCTGTCTCTATCTGTTTCCTTTGTTCTAACAAATGATACAAAAGTGTGTGCTGTTTTGCAGAAATCAGACTATATGAAAGCAGGACGATACACCTCTGGGGAATCTCTATTTCTCTTTTCTGTTACTCTCACTATCCCTCCCTCTTTCTTTCTCTCTCTCTCAACAAGTAGCGAAGTATACTGTAATTACCCATAATGCCTGACTTATCAAAAGCACATTAGGGATGACTTCAAAGAGCTTTCAAGCAAACACATGCATTAAGCTGAACTAACTGCTCTACTGATGAAACCTCTCCTGACTCCACTGACTTCTTTATACGCGAGACAAAAGAACCTGCTATAGGTCTCATTTCCAGCTTCCCTTTGTCTTGAACACTCCTTCTATAAATGTTTGGGTTCAAATGTCTTGAAGGATAGATGAGAAACAGTTTTTTTCTGACTCTGTCCAGATGATCTTCAGTTTTGTCATACAGTCGCCAACAGTCATCAGTTTCATTCGCCTCGCTAATGAAGTTCAGATATGGCACATGTCCCATGAGTTTTGTTTGTGATAACTGCTGTGCTCACGCAATCATTGGAAAATTAACAAAAGCATTTTTCAGTATGTTTTGCATGGAACTACATATATGTGAGCTGTGGTCGAATTGAGTCAATACAATCTTTCTCTGTTTTTTTAGAAGTTCTTAAATGTAAAATAAAGTGGGAGAAATAAATTAACAGTATCTTTATGATGCCATGGCTCGTTATAGAATAATACCATAATTAAATCAATATTCTTAATAGGACTGTGCTTGCTCAATATTAACAGAATCATTTTACAATGCAATGACCTGTTATGCCCTGCGTGTAAATTTGTATGAGTTGATGTTCCATCATTTATACACTAATCAAATTTTTATTATGTTAATGTTTATATCATTAATATTTATATAGCATTTGGAATCATTTACTAGTCACAGAAGTAATGACTTAAAAATACATTTAATTGTCATTTGATTTCTTTAGCATGTATATAGGCTGTGGAGAGATATTGCGTGTTATTCCAGATAATCTAATGGTGCGAGCAGTCTTGCGATGACCTCACAAAAATGACTGTGGAAAACACCATCCACCCAGAAATTGCCTCTTGTTTTGTTCCAACACACAGATGTTCAGAACCACCCACCACAAGCTGGGTGTCGAACAAATAGAGAAAAAGGAATGAGAATGAAATTCAGTGTGAACATGACAGTTAAAAAGAGAAAAAGAATGACATGGTAGTGTTGAATTTCTTGTGTAGATTTGAACAAAATAAAAAAACAAATTGTCTGCTGTTTTAGTTGTTTAGACTTCTTGGAGTTGATTGGTTAACTAGTTCAAACAAAAATTTAAATTTTGTCATTTACGCATCATGTTTGTCAAGAAGTCGCTTTGTGGTAAGTGTCCGCAGGGCCGTTTCTAGCCTTTTTGGCACCCTAGGCAAGATTCCTATTGAGCCCCCCCCAAATTATTAGTCTTATTATTATTATTATATCTTATACATCTTATTAGTTATGATATAGAGTCTCAGTCTACATTACATTATCACTGGTGTTTATGATTTATATAAGTATTCCTATGACGTAAAATCCATATAGCCAATAATATGTACTGTATAAATTAAAATGAATATTTCAAAAGTATATTTTACATTACACTATAGTATAGGAAAATTAAAGTACTTTCGTCCTAATTTCTTCACTTGCAAGAAATAAACCCTTGAGCTTTTATTTTGGAGAAAAACACCAGATCACCATGCTGATCGCATGAGCAAAGTGCGCACTTTTCTTTAAATTACGCAGCACAAACAGAATGCCTATATAGGCTACTTAATTAAAAGTACAATATGTAAGAATTTTGCATTAAATTATCCCATAATCTGAAGGCCAGTGTTATATATTTTGTTAAGTTGATTACTTACAATATCCCAAATGTTTCCAACTATTTTTAAATCGTGAGAAAATTGTGATTTTAACCAAGGAAACGGGGCGTTAGAGCAGGGGTGAGCTGGGAGTCGCCAGTCAATTGCGTCATATCCGCGTTACCCTCGGTTTCCGCTCGTACTGCATGGAGTCCTGGACAAATGCGGAAGTTGTAGTTGTAGCGTCTATCAAGCAACAAACGTTAGCTTGTTTCGTGCAGTCGTTATGGAACACAATTATTCTTTACCGATTGCAGCTGGTTCTGTCGACAAAGCATGCTTAATTTTATATTTTCCAAATGTAGCATTCGGTAATAGTTATGTTTATGTAAGGAAAGTATTATTGCTTTAGATTTGTGTTTAGTTTATTGACATTGTTTATCACGTCTGGTGTTTATGGCCATGTAAATAAATATAGCATGTGTTATACATAAAGATTAATCAGTATTTTGGCAAATGATGTGGGTATGTTCGAATGCACTTTTACAACAGTTGTTTAGAACACGTAAAACTGCGCCGCGTTATCACAACAATGAATTCGACATACAGTAACATCTATGATAACCAATTTAGTATTAAACCTTACTTTTCTTGCGGTTAATTCATTTTAATGAAATAAAAGTGTGATGAGGTTCAAGAGTCAGGAAGGAAGAAGACAGGGGTCGGCGTGACTGGGACTCATACTTTATTAAAATAAAACAAAACAAACAGTCGCGCACAACACGCATTCACCGTGGCAACCGCGACAGCACAAAACAGTTCAAAAATGAGAGCTCGGATCCATCGGTTTTCTTTCTCTGCGTCCAATTTTCTCTCCAGTCTCTCTCTCTCTCGTTCCAGCGCGCGGCTTATAAGCGGTCTCTCCAGGTGGATCACTGCAATAAGACACAGGTGTTCATCATTTGCACTTGACCTACTTGCTCGTCTCTTCTCTCTCCCATTACAGACCACGCTGAACCACGCCCCCCTCGCCACAAAAGCATGTCATTATAAAAATAAAACTTAACCTCATCCATGAACATGATTTTTCGATTCCCGTCTGACTGATTTACATCCACGGTGGAGTTTAAAATGACAGTTCCCATCATTCCACGCTTCTTTACATCGTCATCAAGCTACGCCGTTGTTGTTGTTGTTTGGAATGTAGCGCCCTCTAGCGGCAAAAAATTCTTGCATATTGTACCTTTAAAGTCTTGTGCTGTTTTATAAAGGCACAAAGCCATATCACAATTTCGATTTTAGTTCTTTGTCAAAATATAACGCTAGAGACCTTTATGTTAGGTTATAAATTTTACATCTCATGTGTTGGGAAAAGGGAGAAGAGCGAGTTCGGCAAAAGGCGGATTCGAACTCGGGTCGAACGCATCAAAAGCTACTTTCAAGTACCTCACGCCTTACAACCTATGCCACTGTAGATATTTAGTGGTGGGCGTCTTTTTGCCAAAAAGACAGGCACTTAGTGCAAATATACGCTCCATTATCGGAAATGTAAAAAAAAGAAGGATTTTTCTTCCACTGGCTTGGGCGAGAAAAAAATCTCTTGGTGTGGTGGGGGCTCTCACTGGCGCCCCCCAGCTGTTTGCACCCTAGGCAACCGCCTATTTTGCCTATGCCTAGAAACGGCCCTGAGTGTCCGTGATGTAGGAAAAAAATGGCTCAACTCGAAAGCGCACTCTGGTGCAAGGTGATGTTTATTTACAGTGAGTCTTTGGTAATCCAAAGGTGTGCAATATTCACAAAGTGCAAAAAAATAAAAACTGTACAAAACTAAACAAAACACTGCCACGGCAAAGGGATAAAATAAAAAAAACAGCAAAATGATAAAATGAAAATATATAGATATCTATTTATAAATATACACACGTATCCACCATATACACTCCAGCAATAAAGGGTTTTGACTTGTTCACGACACTACAGTCACGCGCTTACTTGTCCGGCCTACCGAGAGACAAATTACATTTGAGCAAATGCTCCAGTCCTTTTATAATGGTCACATGACCTCACACAGTCCCCTTCCGGCTGACTTGCGCGACCGGTGTGGGGTGTTGGTCATAGGTGAAGTGTTGAGTCCCATCTTAAAGGGATGGTTCGGAGTAAAATCAACCTAGGGTCCTTTGCACAATGACCTGGAGCCAAACACCCCTCCAGAAACCTTTTTTCCCTTAGTCGAACATTATTAAAGTTAGAGCTTATTTAGAGAAATCAGCCGAATGGCTTAGTGAAAGCGCTAATGGATCCTATGATGTATCTCGTAAATTACCCCACTAATAATGCCCAGAATGGTACCAAACTTCTACAGTAGTACAAATAGGTTCTGTACTCATAAAATGAGGCATTAGAAAGTTTGTAAGTACATCAGGAGTTTATTTAAATAACACTTGCCTGATGGCTTATGCTACCGCTAACCCGTACGTCGAGGTCACTTCCGTGATTTGGGAAAAGCACGTAAAAGTCCTGGCAGAAAGCGATGCATAAGGATGTAGTGTAACGACGCCCAGTTCCAGGAATGCACTAATATTTTGTTGGTAGTACCAGTTTGCAACAATTATTAGTTAACACTAAGTTGTCAACACTTCGGGAAAAAAATTTATTCGTCGTTAGAGTATGCCTGATCTAAAGCTGTTCTCGCGATTCTTAATGTAATCAATCTAACTTTAATTCATGTAATAATCTTTTATTTTTATCCTGATTATTTACATAGTTAAATTAACAGTAAAGCATAATATATATATATATATATATATATATATATATATTTTTTTTTTTCTTTTTTAATAGCATGGCATGTCAAAATTTATTCTTAAACAGAATTATGCTTGTATCATATTTGTTATCGAAGTTTATTATCGGAAAATATTGTAGATGGTGAAAAATTGGGTCCTAAACTAAGACTCATCACTTCACCACACCGGAAGAGCGCGGCTTTCAACATAAAGACAGTCTCCGGGGTCCAAGGATGAGGTCATGATGGAAAAGCAAAATGTCTGGAATAGATGGACTGAATGCAAAGGCAGGCTTGATGCATGGATGCAAAGGGATTTGTCTATCTTTGGAAGGATTTATTTAACTAAAATGGAAAGTGTCTCTAGGTGTATCTATCCTGCATCTTGTTTCTAATAGAGCTATTAAGACCAAAAACGTGTGCACTATATAAAGAGGGCACAACTTATACAAGATTATGAAAATGGTGGATTACAAGCCTTTGACTTAATGGTATGTTAAAGGTCAAATGGCTTAAAAATGTTATAACAAATGAAACTAGTTTCTGGTTTTGCATTCCCAGAGGTAGAAATTTGGGTGGAATTGATTTTCTACTGAGATGTGATTTTACTGTTTCCAGATTGCCAATCAAATTAACTTCCTTTCACCAGCAGATTTTGTTATATTGGAACTTATATAACTTATATACAAAACTTACATACACAACTTTTCTCCACATAGAATCCTTATAACAATAGATTTATTGTATCTAGATATACACTCACCTAAAGGATTATTAGGAACACCATACTAATACTGTGTTTGACCCCCTTTCGCCTTCAGAACTGCCTTAATTCTACGTGCCATTGATTCAACAAGGTGCTGAAAGCATTCTTTAGAAATGTTGGCCCATATTGATAGGATAGCATCTTGCAGTTGATGGAGATTTGTGGGATGCACATCCAGGGCACGAAGCTCCCGTTCCACCATATCCCAAAGATGCTCTATTGGGTTGAGATCTGGTGACTGTGGGGGCCATTTTAGTACAGTGAACTCATTGTCATGTTCAAGAAACCAATTTGAAATGATTCGAGCTTTGTGACATGGTGCATTATCCTGCTGGAAGTAGCCATCAGAGGATGGGTACATGGTGGTCATAAAGGGATGGACATGGTCAGAAACAGTGCTCAGGTAGGCCGTGGCATTTAAACGATGCCCAATTGGCACTAAGGGGCCTAAAGTGTGCCAAGAAAACATCCCCCACACCATTACACCACCACCACCAGCCTGCACAGTGGTAACAAGGCATGATGGATCCATGTTCTCATTCTGTTTACGCCAAATTCTGACTCTACCATCTGAATGGCTCAACAGAAATCGAGACTCATCAGACCAGGCAACATTTTTCCAGTCTTCAACTGTCCAATTTTGGTGAGCTCGTGCAAATTGTAGCCTCTTTTTCCTATTTGTAGTGGAGATGAGTGGTACCCGGTGGGGTCTTCTGCTGTTGTAGCCCATCCGCCTCAAGGTTGTGCGTGTTGTGGCTTCACAAATGCTTTGCTGCATACCTCGGTTGTAACGAGTGGTTATTTCAGTCAAAGTTGCTCTTCTATCAGCTTGAATCAGTCGGCCCATTCTCCTCTGACCTCTAGCATCAACAAGGCATTTTCGCCCACAGGACTGCCGCATACTGGATGTTTTTCCCTTTTCACACCATTCTTTGTAAACCCTAGAAATGGTTGTGCGTGAAAATCCCAGTAACTGAGCAGATTGTGAAATACTCAGACCGGCCCGTCTGGCACCAACAACCATGCCACGCTCAAAATTGCTTAAATCACCTTTCTTTCCCATTCTGACATTCAGTTTGGAGTTCAGGAGATTGTCTTGACCAGGACCACACCCCTAAATGCATTGAAGCAACTGCCATGTGATTGGTTGATTAGATAATTGCATTAATGAGAAATTGAACAGGTGTTCCTAATAATCCTTTAGGTGAGTGTAAGTCTCTATGTGTTCTTGATTGGCTTGAAAAGGGTATTTTGGTCAGTTCTTCATTTAATGGATGAAGATGGAAGATTGTTAACTTTTAGAGACTTTTGTACTAAATATAATTTACAATGTGAACGCAAACAATTTGAGCGGGTCTTAAATACCATTCCAAAAAGTTTTATAAATTTGATACAAAACACTTCTGTCAACATGCCAGATGGATCTTGTGAACTCCCATCCCTTCTCTTCAATGGTAATGACCTCAGGGCAATTCTTCCCAACAAACTTATTCGCTCTTGTTTCAATTCTATATTATATCTTCTGTATAATAACTGTGTTTAGCAGGCTTATGATAAACCATTTGTTAAAAAAATGCAAACACAGTATATTAGCTTTCCAGTGGCTCCTAAAAGCTAAGGAAATTAACTCAATTAAAATATTCAATGGGGTATACCCGTCAAGTGAATTTTTAAGACAACGGTTTAATTTTGAAGAAAATGCTTGTTTTTTTTTTTGGTTTTTTTTTTTCAAGTTGACATAGAGACAACTGATCATCTTTTTTTTCTTGTGTTTTTTCAAATACTTTTTGGGAAAATATGTCTTATTGGTTGGAGACAAAGATTCATTCACTGCCCACTTTTGCTAGGAAACATATTATGTTTGGAATGCTGTTGGATGAGAAAAGAAATAAATTTTTTATTAATGTAATGTTGATTCTGGGCCAATTTTTCATTCATAAATGCAAATGTATGAAGACGAAACCTTATTTTTCTGTATTTAAAAGAGACTTTATTTGTAATTTCTTTCTATCGTTGGAATGTATGAAAAGTAAAAAGGCCCAGAAATTGGCTGGAATGATAAGAGGCCTTGATCTTTTAGAAGAGGGATGTTTTTTGTTTTTTTTTCTATCTCCAAATATATGTAATTTTCTTTTCTGATAATGTAAATCATTATCTATTTATTTAACCGATATGCCTTGCTTAATACTCATTTATCTGTATTTACCAATGCCATTGTAGATGTATATTCTGTTTTTATTCCTTTCCTGGTGTAAAAAAAAAAAAAAAAAAAAAAAAGGCTGTCTGCTCTGGTTGTGGGAATGCTCTGGTTCGCCGCCTCCTCCGAGCCAGGAAACATCACATGTAAAACATGCATATAAAACCTCTTAAATTACGTTTCAATGTAATTCAGCTCTAATGTAAGTGGAAGGGATGCAAGTAGGATAATGTAGGCAAGTGCGAATAATGTTTTAGATATCACTAAAATATCAATCACTGCGATCGCGTGTGTCACTGGCACCCGTCACTAGCCTACAGCAGACACTAAGGAGGAAAAGGGAATGAACAGCGTTATGTATGTGTAAACATTCAGCCAGGGCTAGATCTCCTCCTCCACAATGTTATTTATTTCTTCTGCTGAACATAAATATATGTAGGAAAGGAATCTTTTTTTTTTATAGTCCATACAATCATTCTTCAAAACATCTTCTTTTGTGTTCCACAGAATAAATGAAATTATACATGACATGAGGTTGAGTAAACGATGACAGAGTGTTCTTGTTTGGGTGAACTGGCCTTTAATGGTTCTACTGGGTCCTCTTCATATGTGGTGTGATTGAGTTGGTTTATGCACGGCCTTGAAACTGTCTCCTTTGCAGCAGTTATTAAACAGCTGCATGCTTTTCTTGAAACATTTTAAATTATTCATTTATAATTCAAATATTCTTAAGTTTCTCACAAAGCGCTTGCTTATCATCCTTGATAAGGGGCTATCCATATAATGAAAGGGGCATTTCATCAGAGGAGGCAAGGGAGGCAGTGTCTCGTCAAAAAAACTGGATGAGAAAATAATCGATGTTACAAAAATAAAACAAAGCAAATATTACAAAATGTGAGATTAAAAAGTGTAAAAGTCTCTTGTTTTTATAAAGTAACAATGTCCAACAGCAACCCCCACACACTGTAAAAAATTTGTAACACTCCCAAATCAAAAATTTCAATTGACCGATAACATCTACATTTTTCAATTGGCCCAAGTGAAAATCTGTACATTTAATTTTTGAATGTACAGAATTTCACTTGGGCCAATTGAAAAATGTAGATGTTATCGGTCAATTGAAATTTTTGATTTGGAAATGTTACAAATTTTTTACAGTGCAAGTGAAGTTACAGCGGCAGGCTCGCCTTGACTTAAAAAAGACCCCCTAATGCATGTGATGATGGGTGTGTTTGGGGGGTAATTGAGAATGAATGAGGGAAAGTCACATGAGAAGAGGCAATGCCTCCATCGCACTATGATTGGTTCGTGAGATAAATCCAGCCTCTTTTTTTCGTGCACGTTCGAATCGGCCTGAATGAAGATGATGCCATTAGCCTAATGGGAAGACTAAGGGATAGTTCACACAAAAATGTTAATTTTGTCATTTATTACTCACCCTCATGTCGTTCCAAATCTGTAAGACTTTCGTTCATCTTCGGAACACAAATGAAGATCTTTTTGATGAAATCTGAGAGCTTGTTGTCTCTCCATTGACAGCTACACAACTACCACTTTGACACTTCAAAAAGTTCATAAAGAGACCGTAAAACTAATCCATTGAGCAGTTTAGTCTGTAATGTTCTGGAGACTCGAGCGCTTTATGATGAATACAGATTTCACATATAAACAACATTCATCAACTCACACATCAGTTGTGGTAAACGGAAGCTCAAGCATGTTCGCTTGACATGCGAGAACCAATGAGGTTTGTTCTCGTGCATCAAGCAGGTTCGGTTGAGCTTCTGTTTGTGTTCACTGATCAATGTTTAATCTGTGAATAAAAGCCTAAATTCAAACGGTTCATTATATAAAGCGATCAAGATTTCATCAAAAAGATCTTCATTCGGATTTGGAACGACATGAGGGTGAGTAATTAATGACAGAATTTTCCTTTTTTGAGTGAACGATCCCTTTGAAAGTGAGTAAACAACTCAGCGACTTAGATATCACTACCTTACTGTATGTCACCTCAAATTCAAACTTAAAATGGCCTTTGGGGGGTTTTAGTGAGCTTGGTGAAATTAGCCTACATCTTCGTTTCTGTGTCTGTGACCAGTATGTACAAGTTTGATGACTGCTGAAAATAAGTTGACTATTAAAAAAAAAAGCTGAACATTAGTTCACAAATAATATATATATTGTATAATGCTTTTAGTTATTATTTTTTAATAAAATATGTAAAAACACTAACTGAATTAAGTTTATACTTGGTTTTAATAAATGAAACATTACATGGTGTAAAAATACAAAACAAAAATGTATTTGGTCTCTCTTTTTTTAAATATAATGTTTATTTAACCAGGAAAATTAAGTGTAACAGGGACTCAACAGGGAAAATAATATTATTATTTTTTAAATGTGAGGACTTTGCCTCCTCATTTTTAAACTCCACCGCACACCTCTGAGATATACTATTTATATATATATTAAAGAAAGACGACATTGTAACGCTATTAATCGTTTAGAGTAAATTATGGTAAAATTATGGCATTTTTGGGTGAACTATCCTGTTAACGCTTCTTTTAATGAAGATCAAGCCAGTGCAACTGTTTTCAGAACATATTAAACAATTTGTAACTTGACACTGAAAGCTAATGCAATTCAGCAAAAATAGTGCAAAACTGCAAACCTACACAGAACGATTCTTCTACAACTTTGTGTTATAAGCCAAGTTGTTGTTTAATTGCACTAGCTTTCAATGTCACTGAAGTGCCTTTAAGCAACTTAATGTTATTTAAGCTACATAATGTTATTTATTATGTTATGTTTTCCCTTCTGAGGGCACCGTAAACCGTAAATTACCCTCTCCAGAGACGGCAAGGAAGAATCGTATTACTGAGCAGCAGATTGGCTCATAAAAACGTAATCTCCATGGCGAGTAACATAAACACACGGATGCTTTAAAGCTTTATTCTGTATGCTGTTCGATAACGCCAAGGTTTTTCTTGCTGAGGCAACAAAAAAGCAGATGTTGGGGGTGTAAGAGTTGCACTCCTTCCTGATATGTATGATGTATATAGCTTATATCAGTTGCTAAATTCACAAAGCAGTGGAAGCTGTGTTTCTGATCACTTTCTGATGTGAATCTCCTCACAGAGGCTATAAATACACGTCTACTTTATTGGTACAGTATTAAGCACATTTGTCATTTGAAAGGTAATGAGAGACTAATGCCATTATGTTCGTGCCTGTTATCGTGCACAGGCTGTGGTCAGAGAAGGAAATGTAATACATGGCACATGGCCCCAAACAACCATGCTGTAGCCATAGTGATGGTTCAAACAAAAGCCAGAGTGGTACATTCTGCTCTGACCATAGCGATACATCACTGACCCACAGGACTAGCATGATAGGGTTAATTTAGTCGTAGGGATACGCCCTGGTTTTGACAGGGTAGTGTGAATGTCATATCTGTTCTTTGGAGATTTGTGTTTGTGTGCATGCATGACGTGTTTGTAATGACAGAGGGTGCATGGAGTGAAGCGGCCTATCATCAAAAAGATAAATGTGTGTTATTACGCATGTGGGTCAGAGAGTAAATGCAAACAAACATATATTAAAGTGAGATTTTGCTTAAAAATGACAGAACATAACTGTTTTCTCCATAAAATGAAGTCAAATGGGTTAACTGACTTTCATTGAATGGACATAAAAAAAAAAAAAAAAATCACATAGACTTTTTGCGTTATGCATTATGAAAGAAAGTCATACCAGTTTGGAATGACATGAGGGTGAGAAAATTATGAATTTTGGGGGGAACTATCTTTATGTGCTTGCCACATTTTTAAACTGGACATGTGAAATTCAGAGTCTCAGTGCAGATTAATTTTTATTCTAGTCAGATTTAGTGTGTATGTGAGAAGTGTGTCGATGTGTTTTTCTGTCAAACCTCTTCCAGAAATCAAAGCCCTGATGCTACAGTTGTGTTGCAAGGGATTCTGTGCCAACAAGACAAAACATATTGTAAAGAGTGTAAGAACATTTGTTGTATATTGATATTTCAGAGACTGTGAAACCATATAACAGCACTGAAGCAACTACTGAAAATTAGATCCCATAACAACACCCACCCGAACAGGAATCCATTATTAAAGCTGGTGGAGCATGTGAATGTATTTTGCAGCTACTGTATCCTCCGTAGCTATTATCTGAGCTACTGAGTCACCTCTTCACAACCCCAGTGTTTAAAACTTTATGGAAAGAGTATCCAGATGTGCAGCACCCGATCAATATCAGCGTTCTGAAGCGCCTCGAGCGATTTGCAGATTGTGTGTGTGTGTGTGTGTGTGTGTGTGTTTACTCGCATGTTTTGGTCGGTTGCTGGAGACGGTTTTAGACTTAACCAAATGAGAGCGCGTAAAAGTGGGTGGATTATTTTAATGGATAGATTTAACACCCTTTCATGATTTAAAGAGCCAATGAAAAAAAAAAAAAAAACAGCTCACACAATTATGTTTGCATTCTTGGAAAGAACAAGCTCACAGGAAAATAGCTCTAATCCACATACACAAACTTTTGTGCACACATGCACTGAAAGCTGCAGTCCGTAACTTTTTGGGGTTAAAAATTATCCTAAATAAATGTTTGAGCAAGTACATAACCAGCCAGTGTTCAAAACTATCTGCTTGCCTTAGCTCTATTCAAAACGGTAAGCTTGCAATAATGTTTTTAATTCCAGTGGTACTGGTGGATTTCCGCGGGAAATTCGAGCATGTCTTTGCGTCATTACATCACATCTGTACACTTAAAGGTGTCTCGGCGAGTAGGCTATATTGCGTGTGATGTTGGAGGTGGAGATTTATAGCCTTTTCTCACAGCACTTGATATAATTAAACTTAGCAATATGATGGCGGATCCAGAAAGGTTCAAACGACAATCACCAGTGACAACTGGAGATTCACCCATTGTAAAAAAAACTACAGACTGCAGCTTTAAGTATTACATTTACCAACATATAGCATCACAGCAAAAATATAAAGTTTACATTCTTTTATATAGAATATGTGCGATATTTAGCTCATATACACAGGACAAAATGTTGGGTGGGTCTCCTGTCCCCTGAGCCCAATGAGTATATTATATCATATATTATGTTATATAGGACCTTTGTGGGCCCAGCTTAGGGTCTGGGACAACTTTCCGAGTTGCATTCCCCTGAGAACTGTCCTTATAGCAGAGTACATGTACACACACTCACGCACATCAAGAAGAGGATGACTGTTTATGAATGGGCTGCTTTGTAAGGTGTGTGTGAAACCCATTACTGTTTAAAGTTTAAACAGACCAGTTTGCTAGTCAAGGCCAAAAAGTTAGTCTCGTTGAACATATTTAACACTTTAAAGCACGTTGAATAGCTTTAAAGGTATTTCTGTCAAAAGGGCAGCTCTTGTTTAATACTATACATTCATCCACAACAGATGTGAAACACACAAAGCCACAAGGGCGTATACAGCGTGTGCATGCATTTACCATGTGTGTTAATGAGTTGAAAAACAGCTTTAAAGCAGATCAGTGAAGTCACACACATTGACCTATGGCAGCGCGCGCACACACACGCTTAGAGTTGGAGTCAGTTTTGTTGTTTCAACAGTAACACTTTACAATACAGGTGCACTATATGCATTAAATCATGCTTAACTAATGCACAGATAATCGTGTTAATGTATGAGTCATGAAGAACTAAACCATGAATTAATAATTATACTGCGTCAGCAACTAATAAAGAGTCTATATGATAAATAGATTAAATTCCTTAATAACATAATATTGTATTAGCTAATAGTGTAAATGAATGTGTTAATTACCAGAATTGGTCAAAGCTTATGTACTGCACATAAATATCAGCACACCAGAATCTGAACTGACCACTGTTACACCGTGTTTAAACTGCCGTGACCTTTATCACATGATGCCGCAACAGCAACAACATTGCAAGTCCATTTGTCCTTCATAACAGAAGTAGTGGAATATATCCGAAATAGAATGTGGCATCAGTTTACTGTCTGGGTTTGGTTGTGTCGTGTCGTGCCGCCGCATCACTATCATCGACTATAATGGACGTTCTATTGTCTTTTTCCAGTCTTGACACAGTGTTATGAAATAGTAGTGCCTGGCCGCATGTTCTCAGTGTTCCACCTTTGAATCCTAGACCTCAAGCCTAACCTAACCTAACATATTCAAGTGCCATGAACAACAAGGTACTGGATGCAGCACTTCATCTGGTACAGTGGATTCCCGGTTGTATATGGTTGGAAATTGAAATCCATGGCGGCTTTGTGGGGCTTCAGTGTCACATGATCCTTCAGAAATCATTCTAATATGATGATATGTGATGCTCTTTTTTTTAAAGATTCTTTGATTAATAAAAAGTTAAAAAGAACATCATGTAATAATATTTCACAATATTAGGCTACTGATTTTTTTTCTGGATTTTTGATTAAATAAATGCAGGCTTGATTAGCACAAGACTTCTTACAAAAACATAATATAGTATCCAAACTTTTCACACACACACACACACACACACACATCTATTTTTTTTACATATTGCCTCTTTCTTACATTTGAGCCCCTGCCCCTGATTAACTCTCTGCACGTCCCTGGAGGTTAGTGAAGTAAAATAGGCTATGTAATGGCTTTGTATGTCTCAAAATGTCCATTTCTATCCACAAAACTTGCCAGAAGTCATGGTTTAAGGGGTTATTTTAAAAACAATTCTTCCGGAGGCGCATGCCCCCGGAACCCCCCGCGCACCGCTTGGTTACAACCTCCGGCACATAACAGCACCGCTGCTGGAAACATTTCTAGGGGAAACACTGAACTACTAACAGCTTGGTACAGTACAGATAAAACAGCACAGAGCAAGGCACAGTGTAAACAATGCAGAACAGTTTAGTGGAGAATGAAGTGCAAACTATATATTAGCTTTGTGAATTAGGACTTACCATAGACTTCTGTTGTTGTTGTTGTTGTTTTGGTAACACTTTACAATAAGTTTCAATTTATTAACATGAGTTAATGTAACATGAAACAACAATAAACAGTACTTGTGCATTTATTAATTGTAAATTTCTATATACAGTCAGCCCGGTCTCACCCCAAAACGTCACATACTGACGCGTCTTGACCAAACGGCAATATACGACGAAAAGGGTACCCCTAAAACGTCCATATGAGACGAAGACATAAGCGCACCAGCAGCGCCTCTTAGCGGTACCCTAACGCATACCTAAACCTACCCATAACCCGAATAGTCACATACGGACGTTTTAGGGGTACCCTTTTCGTCGTATATTGCCGTTTGGTCAAGACGCGTCAGTATGTGACGTTTGGGGGTGAGACTGTGTTGCTACAGTACACTAGGGATGAACGATATATCGGCCATCATATCAGTATCAGCCGATATATGTCATTTTTTAATGTTATCGTTATCGGCCCAATAAGAAAAAATGTGTCTGTTAAATTAAAACAGATAAATAATCGATTATTTCCTTCAGACCATCTATGCACACTGTTCGCCGTGATGGTTTTTAATTGCTTGAAATATGACTGGAATCTCTTCAAAAAAGGAAAATACAGTTAAGTGCAACATGTGCATCGCAAGTGTGTCCTATAGGCTATATAAAATCATTATGAGAACATCATTATAATTGTGTGTTTGGGACATGGATTTAATAGTGAGACTTTTGTTTTTGTTATCAGGCTCTCAAAAATTATATATCGGTCAATATATCGGTTATCGGCTTTCAAATGTAAAGAATTATTGGTATCGGCCAAAATTTTCATATCGGTGCATATGCGTTTTTTTTAGCATTTCAAGTTGAATTTAATATGAACAAACAAGAATTATCAATGAACAATACTACTTTAATTGCATTAACATGGAATAATAAATGCTTATTTAATTGTTATTATTTATTAGTTCATTATATCTAATGTTAACAAATTTAGCCTTATTAATAAAGCTAATTAATTCTATAAAGTTATTTATAAAATGTACTTAAAAGAAAACTTTTGTTTTGTATTTTTAGATATAAAACATATATTTTTGAATCGTTTCATCCAGGACATCCCTGAATGTCTCGAGGAGGAGGCTGTGTCAAATGTGTCAATAACAACACACCCATGCACTCAAACACTGAGGAAGTGTGTTTACTGTGAAGCATGGAAATCTAATATTATGGCACTAAAAATTATACATTTCTCTCATAATACAGATTTGCTACTGGTGTGGAAGATTCTCTTCACATTCAGTATCAGTTTGTCTTTTTTGTTTGAGTTTTCTTAAAAACACATTACTATTCCAAGCATCTTTCATAGAGAAACAGATTTCCTTGAGCTCTGTCAGGTCTTTGTAGCCAGGTGTAATCCATCATGCTGTGAGGGTCTCAAACACACACACACACACTCACACTCACACTCATAAAGGCTCTGGTAACCCCATCTCACCCTGTGTGGCCCTGATTAAAATGGGACCACGTCGAAATAAATTATATTTTAAATAAACATGCCACCTGCAGGACTTCGTGATTGCTTGAGATGATTGGTTGAAGAGAGTGAAGTCAGGGAGGATTTTAATGAATGAGTGCTCATGAAAACAACATCAGGGTGTTGGTGAAGGTGTTATGAAGACCCAAGTTAGAACTGACTTGCTGTGGATATTTAACGCTGCTAGAAACGTCGACAGGTTTGAAATCCCAGAGAAAGAAAAAGGGAGGGAAAACACACTACAGCTCAGTGGGGAATGTTAATTAGTCTAGATTACAGTTATGACTATGATAGATGAATGTTTAATTAGCTTTGATTACATTCAACTATAGTTACAAATTCAGTTTTGACATTTCATTGGAGACTAAAAGCTTCTGTTAAACCCAGAAACAACAGCAAAGAGTGTGGAGCCAATAAACTGCCACAAATCACTTAACAAAAATAAAACAAAATACAGCATTAACCATTTATGATTGTTCAACACTTGAGAGTAAGGTCCTATACATTAACTTTAGCTATTGCTAACATAACCTAACAATGAACAATACTTTTTCAGCAACTATCTTATCTTTAATCGAGTTTAAAAAACATTCTACATATAATTGAACATTTCACTTATACATTCACATTAGTGAATGTACTATATTACGAACATGAATTAAAGGTGCAGTAAGCTAACTAGTAAAGTAACATTACTTTTAAATTTACAACAAAATAACAGAGTTACTTTTTCAAATAAGTAATGCAAGTTACTTTTTTCCTCATTTATTGACTGACAGCTCAGAAATTGTTAAAGGTTCAGAACATGATGGTTATTGTAGTTCTAGACTAAATGTGAACATGCATTATTTTACTCAACTCACTTGCACAAAAACAGATTCAGTATTCCTCAACATGAATAAAAACAGTGAAATGCAAACATAATATTATACAAACCTGCAATAATTAAATATGTTAAATAACAAAAATGTACTTTATGTATTTAATTCCACTTTATTATTAACCAATGTCTTTTCTGCTAACCTTATATGATCCAGTTCAACCATAGGAATAAGCAAAAAATGAATGACTTTAGATGAACATCCCATTTGTTTTTATTTTTTGTTGTTAAAAACAAACTAGCAAGCCCAGCCCAGGTAAGAAAAAGTAATGCAAGAGAATAGCCTATGTGTGTGTATTAAGGAATAAAATGAAATCCATGTTGACAAATATATATTCTTTTATTATATATATATTACTGACCCATACTTATGAGGTTATGTTGTCCATTGTTAGTTCATCCTGATACCTAGGTATACATATTGAAACTAATTTAAAGTTTGATCTGATTACTCACTAAGAAAACTGAAAAATGTGAAACGGTTTAGGGAGGTGTGCATATGGTTGAAGGTTTACATTTATATATTATTACTGCACATGCTATTATTTTGTGTATTACCATTGTTGAGTTTTATAGTCTTATAACAGACTAACAGATCTTAAAGTAAAAGACCAAAAAGTATTGATAATGAAATAAAAAATATATATTGATTGAATGAATGATGTAGCTGAATCCAACCTGAGACAAATGGAGAAAGACCTCAGGAACAACTCTCTTTCTCTTGACCATGATGTCATGTTTCCTTGGTAACCAGGACAAAACTTGGATGACCTTTGTGGCTTGACTGAAATCACTGTTTTTAGAAAATTCTTGACTGTAAGCCAAAATGACACTTCTTGAACTCCTCCCTTATTTTCTTGGAAATTTCAGGGCCCTGTCTGCCAGGTCTTATATATTGATATTCAACTAAAATCAGCTGAGACACAGGTCAGTTATTCTTATTGAAAATATCTGACATACCCCTACAATTATCAAATCATCCAGTGTGTGTGTGTGTGTGTGTGTGTGTGTGTGTGTGTGTGTGTGTGTGTGTGTGTGTGTGTGTGTGTGTGTGTGTGTGTGTGTGTGTGTGTGTGTGTGTGTGTGTGTGTGTGTGTGTGTGTGTGTGTGTGAGAAAGAGAGAGAGAGAGAGAGAGTCACAAATCATTCATTAGGTGTGTGTGTGTGTGTGTGTGTGTGTGTGTGTGAGAGAGAGAGAGAGAAAGAGTGTGTGTGTGTGTGTGTGTGTGTGTGTGTGTGTGTGTGTGTGTGTGTGTGTGTGTGTGTGTGTGTGTGTGTGTGTGTGTGTGTGTGTGTGTGTGTGTGTGTGTGTGTGTGTGTGTGTGTGAAGTACACCTGACTTTTGCGATTTCTTTTAAAGTTTTCTCCCCCCACCCTCCCATGTCCTTTCATGACATTATACAAAAGCAGAAGTCTGACAGTGACAGTAACAAATCCATGACAGGTTGTAATAATAGAAGACCAAACTTGAGCAAATGTGCTTTATATTAAATGAAACTGTCATCAACTTGTTTTGACTGGCTTTAAACCAAACAAACTGCTGAAGATCAAGCTAGACATAAAAGATTGACTAGACAGCAGCTGACAGTTCATGTATAAAAGAAAAGTGTTGATCTCAGTGGAATCCTCTTTACCTGTGGACTAGGAATTATGATTTGAAGTAATCCTCTATGATGTTGTCATGTCATGTTATTTGTTGTGTTCTTGCTTAACGTGAAAAGAATGTATTTTCAATATGTCATACAATAATTATATCTGTCTCCTGGAGGTTAATTCATAATGCATAGAAAAATAATCTTAACTGTCTCCCACAGGCATTTTGTACCTTACGTTATCCACGGAAAACCTAAATAAAAACAATCTTTGATTGTTGCATTGCAGCTCACTGCTTTTTCAGCTTGCTCATGAAGCACCACAGGATGCCATAGTTAACACTATAAAGCCTATTTTATCATATTTGATACAAAGATTTATAAGCCCTCTAAATTATCAGCATGAACTAAACTTTGCTGAAAACCTGTACACACTTTCCTACATACCTTCTGCCCTATGACTGATAGTTTATACCTTTTTAGCAAATAAGCAAGGGCCTTTTAGTATCATTCTAAAAGTGTGTCTTTTTGCTGTGAAATGACTTCTGATTTTTATAAAGTAAACAAAATAATACATTTTGTTTGTAATATTTCAAGATAAATACTGACTGAAGCAACTTAAGTTTATTTAATTATCCACACATAATATTTTAAGAAAAATCTTAAAATGTTAGTATATGATACATTAGGCTTTTGAGGAACATTTATTTGTACATCTCTCAATCATCATTGTATTGCATTGCGTTATAAATTTTGCCCCTCACAATAAAAACTACATAGCTGTGATCATAAAACTAAGCATTTAAATATAATCTTACTAAGACATTATTGGGAGAAACAGTGACAACTTTTTATGTCTGCTATACTGTTATAATGTTTTCGTTGATTTACATTACAAGCTATCAGAATTACATCTCTCTTTTTTGCCATATAAAAATCTGAGGTGTTTTTGTTCCTCCTGGAGTATGTTCTCATATATCATACTATATGAGCCTTAAAAGCCTTATGTATCTAATTTTATAGTCAACAAAAAACACATGGTATACTTAAATACTGCTTACAAAGTACACTCAATGGCTGGCTGTCGAGGTGGTGTCCACAAAATAATATAGAATTCATAGACAATTGGAAAAGTTTTTGGGGCAGACCTGACCTGTTGAAAAGAGATGGTATTTATCCCACCTGGGATGGTGCTGCTCTTCTCTCTAGTAATTTGGCTCATAGTCTTAGAGATAAAACATGACAATCTGGGGCTCAGGTCAGGAAGCAGACAGACTGGCTAAACCGACCGTCTGCTAGCTGTCTCACGTCACCAAGGTCAGATAAATCCCATCACATAGAGCCTCTTTCACCTAGCTATCATCACATAGATGAAAGATTGTCTGTTCCCGAATTTGGAAATCCCAAAAAACGTTTCAACCCATCTAAGGTTAAAAATGTAATTGATGTTCAACAAATAAAAAACAGCTATAATACAGATGAGCAAATGATAAAGCTTGGGTTGCTGAATATTCGATCCCTTACTTCAAAAGCACTTATTGTTAATGATATGATTACTGACTAAATTCTAGATGTGCTGTGTTTGGCTAAAACCAAACGATTACATTACTTTAAATGAGTCCACCCCGCAAGATTACTGTTATAAACATGAACCTCGTCTGAAAGGCAAAGGGGGAGGTGTTGCTGTAATTTATAGTAATATTTTCAAAATCACTACGAAATCTAGTTTTAAAAATACTTCTTTTGAAGTGTTGGTGCTTAATGTAAAAATATATAGTGTAAATGACAAATCACGTTTGAGATTTGTGCTGGCTACTGTATACAGGCCACCAGGACACCATACAGATTTTATCAAAGAATTTGCTGACTTTCTATAAGAGATAGAATTGGCTGCAGATAAAGTACTAATTGTTGGTGATTTTAATATACATATAGATAATGAAAAAGATGCATTGGGATTGGCATTTAAAGACATTCTGAACTCTATTGGAGTTAGACAACACGTGTCAGGACTTACTCATTGTCATAATCATACTCTAGATCTAATATTATCACACGGAATAAATGTTGATGCCGTTGAAATTCTGCAGCAGAGCGATGACATCTCAGATCATTATCTAGTCTCGTGTAAACTTCATTTAGCCAAGGCTGCAAAGCAGACTCCGTGTTACAAATATGTGAGACCTATCACTTCTGCCTTAGAGATTGCTTTATTAATAATCTTCCTAATCAGTTTCATCATCTCAGCATCCCGGATAGCTTAGAAGAACTCGATATTGCAACAGAAACTTTTAACTCTCTGTTTTTCAGCACTTTAGACACAGTTGCTCCGTTGCACTTAAAGAAGATTAAAGAAAATAGTCCAACGCCGTGGTACAACGAGCACACTCAGGCACTTAATTAAGAGAGCAGCCAGAAAAATGGAGCGCAACTGGAAGAAAACAAAACTAGAGTTATTTTGCATTTCATGGAAAGAGAGTTTGATTGCATACAGAGAGGCCTTAAAAGCTGCTAGATCTGCTTATTTTTCAACCCTATTAGAAGAAAATAAACAAAACCCTAGGTATTTATTTGAAACAGTGGCTAAACTAACGAAAAAGAAAGCTTCAAGCCCAGAAATTTCCAAGCAAATTCCAGCAGTAATGACTTTATGAACTTCTTCACTTATAAGACTGATCTATATCTATTGATAATATAACTATGCAACCGTCTACTACAGTATCGCATCAGGGAGTGCATTGTAGTCTCCCTAAGGAAAAATTCGATTCATTTATTGCTATAGGAGAGGAAGAATTCGCTAAACTCATTAAATCATCTAAACCGACAACATGTATGTTAGACCCTATACCGACTAAGCTACTGAAAGAGATGCTTCCAGAGGTCATAGATCCTCTTCTTACTATCATCAGTTCATCTTTGTCTCTAGGATACGTACCAAAAACCTTTAAGCTGGCTATGATTAAACCGCTTGTTAAAAAAACGCAACTTGATCCTACAGAATTAGTCAATTACAGGCCGATCTCGAATCTACCCTTTCTGTCAAAGATACTAGAAAAGGCAGTATCTTCACAACTATGTTCCTTTTTAGAAAGAAATTATATCTGCGAGGATTTTCAGTCAGGATTTAGATCGTACCATAGTACTGAAACAGCTCTCATTAGAGTCACAAATGATTTGCTCTTATCATCCGATCGTGGTTGTATCTCTCTATTAGTGTTACTGGATCTTAATGCTGCATTTGACACTATTGACCACAACATTCTTTTAAATAGACTTGAAAATTATGTTGGCATTAGTGGAATTGCATTAGCATGGTTTAAATCATACTTATCTGACCATTATCAGTTTGTAGCAGTAAATGAAGAGATGTCTTATCGATCACAAGTTCAGTATGGCGTACCACAAGGCTCAGTACTAGGACCACTGCTGTTCACTCTGTACATACTACCATTAGGAGATATCATTAGGAAGCATGGAATTAGCTTTCACTTATGCCGATGATACTCAGCTCTATATTTCTTCACAACCTAACGAAAACTACAAATTCACAAAATTAAAGGAATGCATAGCTAATATAAAAAATTGGATGACTAGTAATTTCCTTCTACTAAATTCTGAAAAAACAGAGATTCTAATTATTGGACAAAAAAATTCCTCACGTAATAACTTAGAATACTGTCTAACACTTCATGGCTGCTCTGTTAAGTCTTCGTCGTTGGTTAGGAACCTGGGTGTGCTGTTTGATACCAATCTTTCATTTGAAAGTCACATGTCTAGTATCTGTAAAACCGCATTTTTCCATCTTAAAAATATATCTAAATTATGCCATATGCTCTCATGACAAATGCGGAACAATTAGTTAATGCGTTCATGACCTCAAGGCTAGATTATTGTAATGCTCTACTGGGTGGTTGCCCTACACGCTTAATAAACAAACTACAGCTGGTCCAAAACGCAGCAGCTCGAGTTCTTACCAGAACCAGGAAGTATGTCTATATTAGCCCGGTTCTGTCAACACTGCATTGGCTCCCTATTAAACATCGTATAAATGTTAAAATATTGCTGATTACTTACAAAGCACTAAATGGTTTAGCTCCGCAGTACTTGAGCGAGCTCTTAAAGGGTTAGTTCACCCAAAAATGAAAATTCTGTCAGTAATTACTCACCCTCATGTTGTTCCAACCATGTAAGTCTTTCGTTCATCTTCGGATCACAAATTAAGATATTTTTGATGAAATCTGACAGCTGTCTCACTCCTCCATAGGCTTTCAGAGGGACCGAAACTCGCCGGCCCAGAATAGTTATTAAAAACATCGTTAAAATAGTCCAGGTGACTACAGTGGCTCTACATTAAGTTTATCATGCGACGACAATAGTTTTTGTGCGGAAAAACAACAAAAATAACGACTTTATCCAACTATTAGTGTTCTTCAATGTGGGCCTCTGACGAGAGTTCACAGGATCGCCTGGACGCATGCGCAAGAACTGAGATTACGGCGTTCTTTTTCTACTACTAACTTACTTGTTACTAGCTGCTCACTCCTTGGGAGTATTACCGCCATCTACTGTACAAGATGACGTCCCGACATCATAGAGACCTAAATCACAATAAGTGTCGAATTCAATAGCTTACATACACAGGCGTCTTCCTCTGCTTATAAACAGACCGCTTTGTGCTTCCGGCAATGTCGGGACGTCATCTTGTCAGATTTCATCAAAAATATCTTAATTTGTGATCCGAAGATGAACGAAAGACTTACATGGTTGGAACAACATGAGGGTGAGTAATTACTGACAGAATTTTCATTTTTGGGTTAACTAACCCTTTAACGCATTATAGTCCTTCACGTCTATTGCGATCTCAAAATTCCGGCCAGTTGATAATACCTAGAATATCAAAATCAACTGCTTGTGGTAGATCCTTCTCCTATTTAGCACAAAAACTTTGGAACAGTCTTCCTACCATTGTCCGGGAAGCAGACACACTCTGTCAGTTCAAAGCTAGACTAAAAACACATCTCTTTGACCTAACATACACATAACACATTATAGACTTCTATAATTCAATGTTAGGCTGCATAGATCAGGTCAGCCGGAACCGAGAACACTTCCCATAAATCCTGATGTACTCGTTACATCATAAGAAGAATGGCATCTACGCTAATTTTAGTGTTTTTGTTTATCCTGAGGTTTTCCCGCAGCCTGCCGGATCCAGGCTGTATCCAGATCTGATGAAGGACCTGCGCCTGGACCCGATGTCATAGCGGGGTGCTAAAGTGCAACTAGTTTCTCCTTATGGAGAATCCCTTTACCACTCTACAGATAAAGCGTTGTCAGGAAAATTTGGTTTGCGTATCTACCCCGAAGTGATACAATTCTGTATCAAAATGTTAAGGCCAGACAAGTCGTTTTTTAAGGCTTGGTTTGTAGGGAATTACAAACCTGCGCACATATATTCAAACACGCATACCAATAGACTGAACTCGTAATACGCATGTGCACGCCATCAGCGTTCTCACAGGTTTCGCGTTTAAAGTCTGTGTATAGTTTCCTGTTAAAGCGGTGTTGTGTTAGCGGCCCCTAAGTTAATAACTAATGATCGTTGCGACCGAAGTGAATCAATCAAATTAACTTTAGCTGGAAAATAACTTTATTCAAGAACTGCTATAAAGCCAAAACAATCTCTGTTACTTTAAACTATCCTTGTATCTCTGTAAAGCCGCTTTGGAACAATCTACATTGTTAAAAGCGCTATATAAATGAAGATGACTTGACTGACTTGACTTAGTGTACCATCTAACGAGAGAAACATAATGGGTGTGCCGCTGTATTGTCTGCATTCTCTCTTCTTGGATGCAGTATGCAGTAGTGATAAAAGTTACAGTGCTATTTCCCAAAACCCATTACAGTGGGATGCTGTGCTGGTCGTTATGGGCATTTTTATAACTGCTGATGGGAAATCAAATTTACAAGGTAAGGTAAACAATCACTCACCTACAGTCAGGCTCATCGCAGTCCTTTCAATGAAGAGGAATGTCTGAATCCCTGTGAAGAGGAGCTTTTCTTTTTCAGGTACCATGTGTTTTCTGTCATGTGTTGCTATAGCAACTTGAAACCTGGCAACATAAAATTGCTCCGCTTATGAAGCAGTTGACATTGAACAACAGATGATAAAATGTGCCTGAAATCACACTTAGTTTGCCTAATGCAAGACAAGATAAACGATGATGCGAATGAGTACGAACATATATGTTGCAATTATCGCATGTAAAAGAGAATCGATCAAATGTTTTTTTAAGACAAAGTCTTAGCTATCCTAAACAAGTTTATAAAAGCGATAATCTTTCAAAAGCCTGTAATCAGCACATGCACGCATGATCTGGTAACCATTGCATTAATAATTTGAGGAGGGAAGAAAAAATGTATCCTGTAAAAAAAAATCGATGTGTGCAGAGTTTCATTAATATTTCATATGGAGCCCATGTGCGTGCACTTCTTTGTAGAATAATAGATCAGACATTCTGCGTCTCGTTTCCCTGAGCTCAACTCCCACACATGCTTCGGATTGTTCTAACTTTGTTTAAAACAGTACGTTTGTGTGTGGGTGGTTTGATATAAGGCCCATCTCATTTGAATATACAGCAGCGCCTGTGCTCATTGAGTGGGGACCTTTTGTCTTTTTAACATTCAGCAGCATGGGTATTAGAGACAAACAGTATAAACCAGAGATTGAAGATATGAAACCATGACAACAGCAGCTGGGTGCAATTTGACCCACGTGCTTCACAAAACGCCATTAATGAATTCTACAAAATTTTGATGGACTTACAAAAGCCATTCAGTTAAGTGGTCAAATAATTGTGAGTAAAAAAAAAAAAGGTAACTCTTTGCAATAACTATTTTCAATTGGCTAATGCATTATCATGAACTAACAATGACCTTTTGCTGAATTTATTCATCTTCAGTTTTACATGTTTTAACATTTCAAGTTGTGAAATTAACATTAGTTTAAGGGGCACTCAGTAGTTATTTAGCTCATGCATTGGTTCGCTGAACAGCCAATCAGAGTGATCTGTCTCACAGATTGCTTATTGCCGATTGAACATGCTCGAATAGGGAAATAAGTCGTTGACAGGGTCCGACAAAAACTGAGCTGACAAACGCTCATTGACGGCCCAAAGTTGGCCAAATGCCGACCATCGTCTTGGTGTGGTGTGGCCTTTAGCATTGCTGTTCTTCATGATACCACAATGGTGTTAGACTGCCACCTGTTAACATGGATTAGCATAAGCCTCTCTAAAACTTCCTGTGTTCTGGATTCTGACCTTTTGTGCTTCTTCTGCCATGCAGGGATTCATTCTCCCATTTCATTTTATTATCTAATTGTGTATTTCATCAAATTTTTGTTCAAACTACACTATGCTGCGAATCTACAAATGCAGCAGCCAATGAGCGTGGAGATTTTCTCTAATGTTGAGTAATACAGCGGGTCATGTCATTTCAGCATGGCAAAACAGATTGATAGGGGTGACGATGTCCCTGTGACGTACAAAATATAATTTAAAGGGTTAGTTCACCCAAAAATGAAAATTCTGTCAGTAATTACTCACCCTCATGTTGTTCCAACCATGTAAGTCTTTCGTTCATCTTCGGAACACAAATTAAGATATTTTTGATGAAATCTGACAGAATTTTGACTCCTCCATAGGCTTCCAGTGTGACCGAAACTCACCGGCCCAGAATAGTTATTAAAACATCGTTAAAATAGTCCAAGTAACTACAGTGGCACTACATTAAGTTTATCATGCGACGAGAATACTTTTTGTGCGCAAAAACAAACAAAAATAACGACTTTATTCCACTTTTCATTTCCTTCTCTCTGGGCCTCGTAGTGTGTTTGCGCTGCGCGTCTGTGTTGCACGTCATCACGCAACACACACATGACCGGCGTCGACCAATAGTGAGCCTACGTGGTGACGTGTAACACAGACGCGCTGCGCAAAAACACTACGCAAACCAACTAGACATCCAGAGAGAAGGAAATGAATAGTGGAATAAAGTCGTTATTTTTGTTTGTTTTTGCGCACAAAAAGTATTCTCGTCGCTTGATATACTTAAGATTGAGCCACTGGAGTCACTTGGACTATATTAACGATCTCTTTAATAACTTTTCTGGGCCAGCAAGTTTCGGTCACACTGGAAGCCTATGGAGGAGTGAAACATGGCTCAGATTTCATCAAAAATATCTTAATTTGTGTTCCGAAGATGAACGAAGGTCTTACGCGGTTGGAACAACATGAGGGTGAGTAATTACTGACAGAATTTTAATTTTTGGGTGAACTAACCCTTTAAACACTTTTTATAGAAAACTATTATGAGTACAGTCTTCATCTCATGAGTGTACACCTTTCAGATGACTCTTCACAAAAACATGTGTACAACTTTTTAAATATAGCACCAAACTACTGAATGCACCTTTAACAAATGATGAATTTACATAAAAATAAATAGACCAACATGAATTAACAATGAATAATAGTATCAGTTTAATCAGCTTAATAAATGCCGTAAATGTATTGTTCATTGTTGGTTCATAATAATGCCTTAACTAATGTTAACAAATTGAATCTTATGGTAAAGTGTTACCCAAATAATTGAATTAATTGACCCCAGTTAAGATGTTGAGACAAAACTGCACAGTGTATTTTGGTATTTTGTTATTTCCTTGTCAAATCTGAGTCTGACTTGAAAGTGAACTTCGATGAATGAAAGGTTTGAGAAACATTATTTCCTAATTACCAAGAACGAGGAACTTGCAGCATGGTATCTTGTTCCCATGAAGCAAGTGAAAGATATGACAGCAAAAAAATGATGCTGTCAGAAAATGATTGTATAAATTATCATTATCAAAGCTGTCAAAACTAAAATAGTGCAAATAGCATCCTGCATGGTTCTAGCATTCTTTAAAGTCAGGTTTCCTTTTATCTAATGCGTGTCTTTTTATGACTTCATAACTTGCATAGTTTTTATGTCACAAACAAGGATGGCTCTTGAGTGATTTAGTTACAGCTTGCTGGTGCATTCCGGTCCTGATAGCCTAAAGGGCACATACTTCATCTGTTAGCTAACCCTCGGCATGCTAGCACCAGCAGGTAATACAAGGACATGTGATTGGGATTGAACCTGAACAGCAATAATGTGTTTTATTTTGTTCTCTGTGTTTTTTTTTTTTTTTTTTACAAACGTGTTGTTGTGATTCAATGTAAGATATAAGCCTACCCACAATTCCACAAAACATTTATATTGTGTACTCATTCCATTCTCTTTTAGGTGAAAGAGAAAAACACGAAAGGCCAGGAGCTATGAAGTGCCTAGCTGACATTTTCAACACCTCTGGCTTCTAAACTTCAGAGCTGACCGGGAGATCTGTATAAAGCTCCTGATTCAGAGCAGGTCATTACATTTAGGAAACTCTAGAATGTTTTTACTACACCACAAGGGCACTGTAGAAGGGCCAGAGACATTAAAGTTGGTGGAATAAGAGGGTGTGCGAGTGTGTGTGTCTTTGTGTTTTATGAGGCCATTTTGGATCTTATTAGAGCCTTGGTTATGCGTTTCTTCCCATGAGAACAAGGTCTTTCCCTTAAACACTATGTAAACTGTGGAGTTGTCAGTATGGATGAATGCGTTCCCCTGCACTCTTTATTAAAACATGCTAACGTCTTGAATTAGAGCTAAATCGCTGAAACATTTGCTAATAATCTGCCTATCACCATACATGCACTTACATACACACTTGTTTCTTGACATTTATACTGCAAACTTGGCTTCTCACCTTTCCTTTTATTGAATAAAACCAGGCGTGTACATATCAAACGTGTGTGTGTGTGTGTGTATGTGTTGGATCCGTTGAAAAGGGTGGACATCAAGAACAGATAGAATGTGTTTGTTAGCCTGTGCTCGCTATTATCTTGACCTTTCAACCTCTTCTCACTTCTCACTGCGTACCTGTTAATTACGTTAGTACAAGAACACTGATTAAAACACAACACGCTGAGGAAACATACCTCCCTTGTGTGTGTGTGTGTGTGTGTGTGTGTGTGTGTGTGTGTGTGTGTGTGTGTGTGTGTGTGTGTGTGTGTGTGTGTGTGTGTGTGTGTGTGTGTGTGTTTTTGTTTATATTACATTGTGGGAACCAAATGTCCCCACAAGGATAGTAAAACCTGAGATCACCTCCATTGTGGGGACCAGCCAGCGGTCCCCATGAGGGGAATGGGTAAATAAACATACTAAATTATATTTTTTTGAAAATGTAAAAATGCAGAAAGTGTTCTGTGATGGGTAGGTTTAGGGGTAGGGTTAGTGTAAGGGGACAGAATATACAGTTTGTACAGTATAAAAACCATTACGTCTATGGAGAGTCCCCACAAAGATGTGTGCGCCTGTTTGTGTGTGTGTGTGTGTGTGTGTGTGTCAAAAAGTCACCTTTAATTCTAATGCTTTATACAATACAGATTGTTTCAAAGCAGCTTCACTGTAATAGAAAGGAAAATAACAATCAATAATGCAAACTTCAGATATAAAACAATTTCAAATTCTGCTTTAAAGACAATAGTGTTGTTATTCATCAGAAAGTTATGAAATGCGTTCAATTCAGCTATAAGTAGCTCAACAGAAGACAATTAGTGTCATTATTCAGCTTAATTCAGTTCAATGCAAACAAGCAAAAGTGTTAAAGAAAATACAAATATTTATATGTAAAAAAAAAAACTTTCTATTTTATTGTAGTTCTGGCGTCAACACACACATATATGGAGGAGACTTGACATTTTAATTTGTGGCTATTACTCATTTAATAATATCAGCAATGACAGATATGTGTAAGGTAGTGTTGGGCCTCGTAGTCTTATGATTATTAATAGAAAGTGTGCTGACAGGATGGTCTCTGCAGTAACCATTGTGTTTGCAGGTGCTTTAATAAAGGCCAGGGCAGTGATTGACCTCAAATAGTAAGGTGTTTAGAATTGTATAAAATAATTAAGTTGGCTTGAGAAAGCCAACTTACTGAAATCCTATTTAAACTTATTAATCTTATTTTTCTGACCGCAAATTTTCGGACACTAACTCCTCCTAGACCGTTCAAGCTACATACTCCAAACTCGGGTCAGACCTTCATACTGTTCTGACTTGGTGTGCTATATCTTGCTATATCAGACTGATTTGAGTTACGGTTTTCTTAAAAATCATAAAAACCCCATTGACTTTCATTGCAGAGTGCTCAAATTGAGCCAAGACTACGGTGGCCCATTAGTGTACAAACACAAAAACTCAAATCTAAATTCTCTGAAGCCCTAGACTCAATTAAACTACCATTCAATGTACTTATAAACTTATCTATCTATCTATCTATCTATCTATCTATCTATCTATCTATCTATCTATCTATCTATCTATCTATCTATCTATCTTTCTTTCTTTCTAACTAATCTATCTTTCTAACTTATCTATCTATCCTTTTATCTAATCCATCTTCTGTTCTAACCAATCTATCTTTAATTTTAACTAACTAATCCATCTTTCTTTCTTTCTTTCTTTCTTTCTTTCTTTCTTTCTTTCTAATCAATCTTTCTTTCTAACTAATCCATCTTTCTTTCTTTCTTTCTTTCTTTATTTCAAATCAATCTTTCTTTCTTTCTTTCTAACTAATACATCTTTCTTTCTTACTTTCTTTCTAACAAACTAATCCATCTTTCTTTCTTTCTTTCTTTCTTTCTAACAAACTAATCCATCTTTCTTTCTTTCTTTCTTTCTTTCTTTCTTTCTTTCTAATCAATCTTTCTTTCTAACTAATCCATCTTTTTCTTTCTTACTTTCTTTCTAACAAACTAATCCTTCTTTCTTTCTTTCTTTCTTTCTTTCTTTCTTTCTTTCTAATCAATCTTTCTTTCTTTCTAACTAATCCATCTTTCTTTCTTTCTTTCTAACTAATCCATCTTTCTTTCTTTCTTTCTTTCTAATCTTTCTTTCTTTCTTTCTAACTAATCCATCTTTCTTTCTTTCTTTCTTTCTAATCAATCTTTCTTTCTAACTAATCCATCTTTCTTTCTTTCTTTCTTTCTTTCTAACAAACTAATCCATCTTTCTTTCTTTCTTTCTTTCTTTCTTTCTTTCTTTCTTTTTAACTAATGCATCTTTCTTACTTATCTATCTTTCTTTCTTTTTAACTAATCTATCTTTCTTACTTATCTATCTTTCTTTCTTTTTAACTAATCTATCTTTCTAACTAACTTATCTATCTTTCTTTCTTTCTAACTAATCTATCTATCTATCTAGCTTTCTAACTAACTTATCTTTCTTTCTTTCTTACTAATCTATCTGTTTCTAACTAACAAACTTATCTATCTATCTTTCTTTCTAACTAATCTATCTATCTATCTTTCTAACTAACTTATCTTTCTTTCTTTCTTACTAATCTATCTGTTTCTAACTAACAAACTTATCTATCTATCTTTCTTTCTAACTAATCTATCTATCTTTCTAACTAACTTATCTATCTTTCTTTATTTCTTACTATATCTATCTATTTTTCTAACTAACTTATCTTTCTTTCTTACTAATCTATCTATCTTTCTAACTAACTTATCTATCTTTTCTTTCTTTCTTACTAATCTATCTATCTTTCTAACTAACTTATCTATCTAATCTTTATTTTCTTTCTAACTATTCTTTCTTTCTTTCGAACTAATCTATCTATCAAACTTTAACCTACTTTAAACATCAAACTACTTTAAACTTCTTAAAACTCTCTGGTCCGGCTTTCTCAAGCCAACTTAAAGTTTGTCTCAACAAACTTTTTTTTCTAGTTAACATTTGGGTAGTATTAGTAGTGTACATTAAGCTCACATTGTGGTCTGAAGAGAAAACATGTGATTGATTGTATATGATTTTTGTTTATTCATTCTTGATAGATGTACATAAAAATGCTCAGTGCTGAGAAGAAGTGAGTAGTAGTTTCTTTCATCTAAACATGAAGTTATTTATTTTCCTAGAAGGGACAATAGGCTTAACTTATCAGATTTGTCCCTCACTGATCTCATCAGAAGGTGTTTATTACGGGAAGAGTAAACTTTGCTTCCGTGTGATCTTTCGCTGGAGTTTGTAATGTACTGCAGATGTGCCAGGTTAAAAATGAGAGACAGAGCACTTATTTTTGCACACACTTTGAGCAATTTCTTATACTAGTACATACACACATATGACGACAGAAATCAAGCAAAAGCAAAAGAAAAGCGGAAAAGTATTCACTTAACAGGATAGCAAGATCTTAAAATAAGACAAAACAGAATAGCGATAAGGTTCACACAAAACACACACACATGTAACTGCTGAAAGTCAAGGTTGACTAAGGACAGAGAAGCAGAATGCTATCAGATTTTATGCCGATGTGTCTCGTCTTTTGATATGGTTCTTCTGAAATGTGAGTAAACTGGAGTGAGTGGAGAGGTGCGATAAAGTGTAAATGAAAAGCAGAAACGGGCCAAGCAAATAAAACAGATTTATCTTAAAATCAGAGGCTCATATATCCAAGCTGACTCATTCTTTGAAAATGTTTTTGTCTCACATCACTCATCTCCTCTCTCTCTCTCACACACACACACACACACACACACACACAAACAAACACGCACATATGTGTTGAGTTTGTAATGTTTTATGGGGACTTTCCATAGACAATGATTTTTATACTATGCAGACTGTATATTCTATCCCCCATACACTAACCTACCCCTAAACCTACCATCACAGAAAGCTTTTTTACATTTTCAAAAGAAATAATTTTAAATGATTTATAAGCGGTTTTCATCATGGGAACAAAAAAATGGGACCCCACAACATAGGGAATACCTGCACACACTAGACTAAATGTATACTCTAATGTTCTCTATCCAGATGTGTAAAAGTGATTATACTCTGCAAAGAGGACAACTGAATATCATATATGCACCACATAGACAACAGGACAGTGATCTAATGTTTTTAAAGGTAGGGTAGGACGTTTTTCTTTTTGTTTTACTGGTTGAAACTCTCTTCACATCCTGATAGCAATCAAAAATAGATATATCTTTTATGGATGTCCCAGGCCCAAAAATTGTTCGTCCAATCATTGCATTCGGTCCAAATGCATTGATAGGATGTCCTACCTCGCGCAGATCTCACACGTCATCAGCATGTTCCTTAAGGCTATGCAGAGATGTAGAAAGCCAGTAATCGAACTCCGCAAAGAAACAGCAGCCACCTTTACAGTTCCTCCTGAACCAAAACAATGGGCTTATGCCTCTTTCACTCCATGTTGTAATTAACGAAATTACGAGATAGCAACCCATGATGTTCCACCCGGAGCTTTCACATAATCAAACTTTCTATGGCATCAAACTTTCAATGACAACACTTTCAACATGAATCTGCAGCAGTCAGGTGGTACGTTCATTATCATTGTAATGTTATGTGCTTTCAAAGCTAGCTTGCGAGCCTCCCCAACATTGCCTACCCTACCTTTAAGTGTGACGCCCGTTTCACACATACTCCGTTTGCAGTGCGTGTGCGGTGCGTATTTTTTTCCGTACCCATGTTAACAGGTTAGAGCTTTCACACTGCACACGAATGCAGTCCGTCCATCCGTTCCAGTTGCGGTGCGTATACAGCAGTGCAGAGATCGTTTCCGTACCGAGTCTATTTTTTGCTGTGCTGCAACGCTGAATTAAAGTGACAACGCATGGTTCGTGTTTAAAATGCACACAGATTGACATGAAAATGTAATAATTTTACCATAAATGCATTTAATTAAATAAAATGTAGGTTAGTAATCTTACCATGAATGCATTTAATTAAATAAAACCATTTTTCAGTCATCTTTTTATTTTAAGACGAGGTAAAGCAAGGAAAACTACAATTTACTTCAACAAGGCAACAAAACGACACTCGTGGAAAAACAAGTTGGTTGTGACGTGCAAGACTTTGTATAACGATTTAAATAGAAAAGGTATGAATCTGCTGTTTTTGTAAATTAAGTTTTAATTTAAAATGTATGCAATTTTAATATAAGTAGGCTACATGGTTCAATATTTTACCACTGCGTGAGCAACTTAATATAGCCTATAATCTATATAGAAGTAATGTATTGAACGTTGTGTTACGACCTCTCATAAAAATATCAACTCTAAGAGACTACCTAAACAAGAACAAGTAAACGGCGGAATCAATGCAATTATTTATTTATTTACTCACCCACAACAGACGCCACAAAGACTCACAATAATAACGAACATTCCATCCAGTGAACGAAATATAAAAGCACGGACAACAACTAGCCTAACAAAGAAAACAAAAATACAATTCTAAAGACAATTGTTTAATCTGTCGACGCTTCTATTATTATTATTAGTCAGCTCCTTCAATCAAATCACGAACAGGTGCGTCGGAGAGAGCGCACGTACTACTCGCTCAAAAAGATAGAGCGACGCCAAGACAGACAAGGGAGAATGTGTACAAAGAGAATATCCTAAAACTTTTTTAAATAAAAGTTGCTGATAGCTTATGGATTTGAAATAAAATGAGTAGGTCTATATGTGTTTGTTGTAGCTACAGCCGCGGATCAGTTACGCACTGCAAACGCAGCATATGTGAAAGCACTATAGGGCGTGCTGCTCCTGCACCGCATACGCACCGCAACACGGACCGCACACGCACTGCACACGGAGTATGTGTGAAACGGGCGTGAGACGTAGAGCAGCTGTGGCAATGTGATCTCATAAAGAGTGAATTTATGATTTTATCTCTCTGACTAGACAGGGGTAAAGGGGTGAGCTCACAGCGTCTCGGTTCAGTTGAGTTTATATACATTGGACATTGGGGTCCAAAAGTTTGAAAATCCGGCCTTCAAAATCTAATTTGAATATGAAAATGTAAAAAAAAAAAAATCATTAAACCGGTAATAAAAGATAATATGTATATATATTTAAGATTTTCTCATTTTATATAAAAATATAATTTGTTACGCTAGTTTGTAAAAAAAAAAAAAAATCTGAAAAAATACAAATATATTTTATTTTACTCTACTGTATATATATATTATATATATATATATATATGATCTTTGAAAGAAATTATTAAATTCTTTAAAAAAAAATAGAAAACAGCTATATATTTCACAATACTGTATTTTTGATCAAAGAAATGCAGATCAAATAATTGGTGTGTATGGAGAGTTCTTTCAAAAACATACAATTATTCTTAATGTCCACAAACATTTAAATAATATTGTGTATATTTCCTCAATGACATAACTATTGCTGTTACTAGTAACTATTGCTGGTATTAGAATTATATTTATCCCGCATGCCTAAAGACAGTTCAGTCCAAGGAAAAGTGAATGGTACATACGGACAGAAACAAACAACATTTTATGCTGCAAGTGTATCAGACGGAAAAAAAAAACCTTCTGCTCATCTCATACAATATTAAATTCAGTGTTAGAAACAAGTAGGCTCTTCAATATAATTATTCAATGAATGTTGATACATTGCATGATTTGCTGGCCGATTGGTAAAACATGAAGTAGACTAAATAACAAGTATTCTCCCCACATCTGACTGCAGGAAACCTTCCACTGAAGATATCAAACAAAAAAACTAAACAAATATGCAGCTTTGTGTGATGCGGATGAGAATGCTGTTTGAAATATTCTCAAATACAAAAGGAGGTGAGGAAAATTCAGAGGAAGAAAGATAGACAACACCCTCCCTGACTAATGGAACAGTCACTGGAGCATGAAGGTAAAGGCAGAGCGCACAATGTATAAGACTGATAGAATTATCCTGCCACAACAAAACACAATGTGAGATTAACTCATGAATTGGAGATGGTCTTGACAATACACAAAGGGGGGAGGAGATGGACTGATGTTAAAATAAGGAAAGGTCAGGCTTTTGTGGCAACGAGACATTGAGAATAAAAATGAGGACGTCTATTTGTGTGGGAGTGTGTGTTGGCGTTTCACAAGGTCATGAACAGGTATTTCTGCCGAGAAAAATCATTTTCTTTAGTTTGAGAAACTAGTTTCATAACAACTGATTGGCCTGTTGTAATCAAGGGGTTCAGGTTTAAGACTGCAAAAAGTGCCATCGAAAATTAGCTGTGTATTTTTTTTGCAAGCAACATACAGTACAGGTCTAATATTTCATTATACCACCAGAGCATGAATATTTCCCTCCCTGATGCCACAGCTCATGATAGTTGCTTCTCAAGGGTTTGGGACTGTTCTTGTCGTGCCATCATTCATTGTCATGACGTAAAGTGTGCAGCTTCAGAGAGATTAGTTTAGTCATTTAAAGCTCAAAAAGTCATGAGCAAAGATAACAGATTTCAAATCCTGTAGTTTCTGAGCCAGCATGCCACTTTTTTATGGACCTCTTTGCGCTATAACAAATTTCAACCCACTGATATTGAAATGTAATTTTAATTGCTGCCTTAAATTTTCAAGTAAAATAAAAGTTACATCCTGCAGTGAATGTTCATTGCCGTTTTACAACCTGTTTGAATTTAATTACTGATTAATAAAATCAAATTGAAACTATCAAAATTAATTAAAAGAGTAGAAATGATGAGTTAAATGGCCTCAGACAGGGTCTATTGAACAGGACTACAGCTAGAAGTCATTATTCAATCGTTCAATTTTGAGAAGTCTTTGTTCGTAGACCCAAGAAAAGTAAAATCAAATTATATTATTATTTTAAAACAGTCAATTGTGTATATCATACAATTATATCCTCGCCACAAAACCATCAGTTAGTCCATGCAAAAAAGATTGTATACTGTATAACAGCATGAATTGTCTGGACTAATGTAATGCTATAGGCTGATATCAGTTGTTCCTGCTGTTGAAATGTGCAACAGCATGGAGAGTCGCCAAACACACAGGGCAAAAACTGCCTTCTAATCTCGGGGTGTACATTACCATTGTAATCGGCACACACCATCCATTGCCAGTGTGACCACCTAAATCCAACCTTCAGAGTCCTCACTTTGTGCTGGGACTCATAATTGCACCCATCCCGTTTGTGTGTGTGATTGACAGTCCTCTGTCTAAACGGCCCTGTGCCACCCTGTGCTCCCTGCGGGCTGAGATTCGCTCATTAAGCGCATGTGTGTGACAGGCTGGCGGTGATCTACTGCTCTGGGCTGCCTGGCCCATGGCGCCTGGAGATTTATAGACTCATAAAAGGACCCTCAGCCCCCCCGCTACCTGAAGAGAGAGATGGAGGAGACAGAGAGAGAAATGGTGTATGTCAATGACAAGAAGTTCTAGAAAAGAAGTTAGGGAAACCTTAAAAAGGAACAAGTCTGCACTTAAATTTATAGTTCATTTTCAAGTGCAAATGACATATTAAGCTGACAGCGTATGATGAACTCAAAATGCCCTCGGAAAACAATACACAAGAGCGCTCCTTCGTTAGAGCTGTTGTGTGAGTGTAGGTGACCGTCAGGCCGCCACAGGCCCCTCTAATTGCAGAGGACACTCTCTCTCTCTCTCTCTCTCTCTCTCTCTCTCTCTCTCTCTCTCTCACTTTTCTTCATGAATACAAAGGTCCAAAATAGACAGGTGTGATGCTGCATGTAATGATTGGTGGACGAAGGAACATCGTTATAGCAAGAGGGGAGGAGAGGTGATCAGATACGCTCTCTTCACCCGTGAGCCATATAATGACGAAAGATGTGAAAAAATAGAGATAAAAGAGACAGAGAGTAGTCATTTTCATAATGCTACACTGAGTTTTGTCCGGTACCAATTGTTTTCACGATCACTTGCCCATGGAATTAGACCTTTGATGGTTTAAGTCAATGACAAATCCCCCCCAAAAAAAGGATAAAATTAATTTGATTAAATAAATCTGTGAACTTTCTCATTATTATAATTATTTAAATATATATTATCAAGGCAAAAATTATTTTGTTTTACAAATACCATGAATTAATAATTCATTAAAATTCGTTTTTTTGAGAAATCACACTACATGACATTGACTTGGCTAACAAAGGTTTTTCAAATATTAACAAACAGTGAAATAGTTTTGTTAAAATATATTTATTTAGAAATTAATAATACAAGATTATACTGAATTATTTTCAATAATTGGATTGGAAATACTCCGACATGTAGTGTGGTTGCATGAATTGGAAATTGCAATGTATTTTTAAATAAACTAATGCTGCCTTCACGTGTTATCGGAAATGTCTCCCGCTTCTGAAATTGTGATTATGAGCTTGTCGCATTCAAGTGCATTGTTGTTGGAAAGAACAGGAATCATAGAGGACACCAGGTTTATTCTTGCCTATTTATTAGAAAAAGTCAAAATGATATTTAGCATCCCATTCATTGACAACCATATAAACATTCACCGCACTATCTAGATTATCAGCGCCCTGACGATTCTGGAATTTCGGTCAAATGCAGGCTATTTTCGCTGTGTATAAAACATACAATACGCTTCAAATGATTATTCATATATGTAAATATGCACTATTTTAACAACAAGTCAAGGCGATGTAGCTGTTGTCAAAAAAAACTAATAAAGAATACCAGTCACAGCAGCAATCGTTCTCCCCTCCGCCATTTTTAAACTTTATGGTACGCCCAACTCTGGAACCCAACTTTTGAAATTATCCCAGAGTTTCCCAGTGGTAAATACGACTTGAGAGGGCGTTCATGTCCAATTTTCAACTGGGAAACTCGTATTAACGATAATTCCGATAACGTGAATATTCTGAGTTCAGTACAAGTTAAGCTTAATCAACTGTATTTGTGGCAAAATGTTTATTGCCAAAAAAAAAAAAAAGATATTTTTTTTAAGTTAAGGTGAGGCACTTGCTATGGAACTGCAAACACAAATTCATTAATTCATACTCTCTTTTTTTAGGTACAGATATTCATTCTTAGTCATTCAAATACAAATCAGCAATTGAAAATCCAACATGTCAGTGACCAAACAGCAAACAACACAGTATTGATCAAAGCAACATTTCTCATTAGCATTTCATTTGAATTACAGACTCTTAACGAACACAGCATTGATACACATGGCTTAGCATTATGTAAAATCAACTCAGCATTCATTGTCAGCATTTCCTACTAGAATTTTAATGATCTCTAACACAAGACGTGTTGCCAAAGGATTCGGCACCATGCTGGCAGAAAACTCCCTGGTAGCCAAGTGTGTGTAGGAAACCCTCAAGAACAAGGATAATACACAGCAGATAAAAGTGTGTAGAGTGAGGGTTTTCCAAAGTTCCCTCTTAAAGTGTTTTTGCTTCACAAGCAATGACTCATGCAATAAAGAAATGTTATTGAGCTTCCAACACATCTGAGCTCTTTCCACAGTAAAACACACGCACATACATGACAGATGGCAGGCACTTGACAAAGACTTCTGTTTTGTGACCACTTGCTTTAATTGATACTTGCACTAGACTCTGAGTGTTGGAATTAGAGTTCAGTATCTGACGCTCAGCGTCACTGGATCAGACCAGATGAGCAGGCATGCTAACAAAGTTCATGCTTACATTTCAAATCTTTCCTTTTCTTTGTCTTCTGAAGGAGGTTGTTCATAATCTCTTCTTTTGAAAAACATCAAATTCATTGTTCTGTCCTCCCTCATTTTGATCTTTAAACAGCTGTGATATTTCTATATTAAAAATTTCCCTCAGCGAGACCTGAAGACATGTTTCAGAATTAGCTGACGTGACGCGGCGCCTGACATGTCAAAGCCTACATGTGTATTTCTAATTAAAAATGACTTCTATCAAATTGATGACTGCATAAGTCAGGCAAATAAAAATTTGGCTTGGGTGAGACTGAGTTAATAACTATAACTTGTATAATATAAAGCTTTCTTCTGACGCTCTCACATGACTGTAGGTATAATGTGCTGTGATGCTTATCATGATAATTATTTTGCAACTTCAACTGGAACTGCATTTTATTTCTTCACTGATGAGCAAGCTGACATTAAAGTTTTATATTTATACATTCAAGGACAGGCCTTGGTTTATTTAAAGCTTGCAGTATAACGTTGACCAAATGCTGTATTTGGATCAGTGTGTTTATTTTCAGTTGCTGCTGCACCAGTTCCGTCTATCATTCCTCCAGTGGTTTGTGATGTGGCTGTTTATGATCACGCTGTGTGACTCCTCAGGGATGTTGAGAAGTAACTATCTCAGCAGTTTACCCAAATGTACAACTTCAGAATGCTAGTGGGGAAGCCTGAGGCTACTCTTCTCTCCCTGTGTTGCTGTAAAACATCATGCTGACATGGTATACATGTAGCCTACTCAAAGCATCTCTTGATTTCTTGCTCTCTTTTACATTCTATACATCTGCAAAATTTAAAACAATACATTGGGGACCAAAGGTCCACTAAAATAAAGAAACTTATGACATAAAATGAGTAAGAAATATTTAAGCTTTTGCACTATTTCTAGGTCATTTATTATCCTCACTAAAAAGACAAGAATACGACATTAAAGTAGTGCAACTCCGCTTGAATTAGAAGCTGAGGCTTTGCGAAGGAAACCTGTTCCCCTCCAACGCTCCTCACCACCATTTGAGAGTGCACTGTCATGATCCAGTGCGGTTAACTAGGACCTAGTAAGCAATAACCAGCCGAACTTTGATGTTGTGAAGTACATAAAACTGTTACCACCTTTTAGAGAAGCTGAGGTAGATTCTTTCTTCACCACCTTTGAATACTGAGCAGGCGGAGAAGGACATTTCTAGTGTTTCAAGGGAAATGTCAGAAAAGGGTCGAAAAGCTGATGCAGAACGCTCCAGTAACAAACATGTTTGTTTCTACTGTCTGGATCCAGGCCACCTGATCTTTGATCTTAAAGCGTGGAAACTGGAAAATGCTGCTGGATAATCTATAAGTGTGGCTTTTGCTCAGGCTGTCTCAATCCCGGGAAGCTGTTCCATGCCGGCTAAGAGTTCTGGGTATGAACCATTTCTCTTCAACGGGTCTGTTTCCCTTAGTGCTGACTCTCTCAGTAAGTCTATTTCAATTCAGAGAGACACTGGTGCAGCACAATCGCTTATTGTAGCTGATGTTTGCCATTCTCACCCGAAAACATTCTGTGGTACTGATGTGCTGGTCCACAGTATTGATTAATTGTATGTATTGATGCATTTTGAAAAATGTATAAATGTATTTTAAATAAATATAGTGATTATTTAAAAAAAAAGTAACGATTCATTTTGAAAAAGTAGCCATTCTTTTTGAAAATGTGGTTATTGATTGATTGTATGTACTGATGCATTTTGAATAAATGCATAAATACATTATGAATAAATGTAGTGATTCTTTTTGAAAATGTGGTGATTGTATTGATTGATTGTTTATGTATAGAATAAATGTACTGATGTATGTATTGATGCATTTTGAATAGATATATAAATGCATTTTGAATAAAGGTAGCACATTTTTTTTGGAAAAAGTAGCAATTCTTTTTTTAAGTATCGATTCTTTTTGAAAATGTGCCGATTCTTTCGAAAAAGTAGCGATTCTTTTTGAAAATGTAGCGATTCTTTAAAAAAAGTAGCAATTCTTTTTGAAAAAGTAGCGATTCTTTAAAAAAAAGTAGCAATTCTTTTTGAAAAAGTAGCGATTCTTTTTGAAAATGTGGTGATTGTAGTGATTGATTGTATGTATTGATGCATTTTGAATAAAATATATAAATGCATATTGAATAAAATGTTTAAATGCATTTTGAATAAATGTACTGATTCTTTTTGAAAAAGTAGCGATTCTTTTTAGAAAATGTAGCGATTCTGTTCGAAAAAAGTAGCGATTATTTTCGAAAAAATTTTTAATTTTTTTTTAATTTTTTTAATGTAGTGATTTTTTTCCCTTTTTGTCTAAAGTACTGTTGCTTAGTTGCTTGTTCACTATTGAATGCTTGACCCTAAAGTACTGTTGCTTTACTGTGAGATGCCCCAGTCTACAACTCAACTTTGTTATTGTACAGTTACTTTGTTCGTTTGTTTTTAAGTCGTTATTCTCCTGATCGTTTGTTTTTCTTTATTATTTGGGGAACTGTAGGGAGGTGGGTGCCATTTTATTTGATGATCCCCTGTTTTCTCCTGGCTTGTGGCTAGATAGGGAGTGAGTGTACAGTGTACATTTCTGTTGTTGATTTGTTCTTTTCTTTGAGAGGGTAGGGTCCATGTTACTCCCAAGTAGACTAAACTCTTGTTTGTTATTTTGGCTTTGCCCCCTCCTGAAGTCTTTGTTTCCCTCCTAAGTTGTACACTTCATTTACAAGAAAGCTTGCTTTACTTTGTGAGCCTTTAATAAAACTGTTAAAAAAGGACCTTCAATTTCAAAAAAGGAAATCAATGAGTTTACTATTCTATAATAGATATATAAATGCATTTTGAATAAAGGTAGCACATTTTTTTGGGAAAAAGTAGCAATTCTTTTTTTAAGTATCGATTATTTTTGAAAATGTGCCGATTCTTTCGAAAAAGTAGCGATTCTTTAAAAAAAAGTAGCGATTCTTTTTGAAAATGTGGTGATTGTAGTGATTGATTGTATGTATTGATGCATTTTGAATAAAATATATAAATGCATATTGAATAAAATGTTTAAATGCATTTTGAATAAATGTACTGATTCTTTTTGAAAAAGTAGCGATTCTTTTTAGAAAATGTAGCGATTCTGTTCGAAAAAACTAGCGATTATTTTCGGAAAAAATTACATTTTTTTTTTTTTTTTAATGTAGTGATTTTTTTCCCTTTTTGTCTAAAGTACTGTTGCTTAGTTGCTTGTTCACTATTGAATGCTTAACCCTAAAGTACTGTTGCTTTACTGTGAGATGCCCCAGTCTACAACTCAACTTTGTTATTGTACAGTTACTTTGTTCATTTGTTTTTAAGTCGTTATTCTCCTGATCGTTTGTTTTTCTTTATTATTTGGGGAACTGTAAGGAGGTGGGTGCCATTTTATTTGGTGATCCCCTGTTTTCTCCTGGCTTGTGGCTAGATAGGGAGTGAGTGTATACAGTGTACATTTCTGTTGTTGATTTGTTCTTTTCTTTGAGAGGGTAGGGTCCATGTTACTCCCAAGTAGACTAAACTCTTGTTTGTTATTTTGGCTTTGCCCCTGAAGTCTTTGTTTCCCTCCTAAGTTGTACACTTCATTTACAAGAAAGCTTGCTTTACTTTGTGAGCCTTTAATAAAACTGTTAAAAAAGGACCTTCAATTTCAAAAAAGGAAATCAATGAGTTTACTATTCCGCATCGCTCACTCGCGCTCTCCTCATCAACCTATGTGTGTGGGAGAAAAGGATAGAAGAGAAAAAGACAGAGTTATATGTGCCTTAGCAATACAAATGTACCAATGGCATTTACCATGCCAATTAATCATGCTGAACTTGAACATAAGAGAAAGAGAAATGGATGTATTATAACATAGGCCTATTGATCTGCCTAACTGATTTATGTTTCCTCATGGGTTGTTCATAAGTCGAGCAAAGGCCTGATGTGAATTAATGTGAATTATGTTACATGCCCTTCATGCATTGATTTGGTATTAATCTATTAGCCTTAGAATACAGATCATGCATTACAAACCGTTTGTGAGTACGTATGTGTGCTCATTTGTCAGGAGCATTTTAAAATCAAAATATAAATGTGAAGACTGTTACCGTTTGCAAAACATTCAGAGAGATGTTTCAGCATGCAAATTATTTTGTATGCATGTAATCTTAGATCACAGTGCTTGTGTATGTGTTCAGTGTCTTACAGGGAGACTTAATTTACCACTTTCCATTAAGAAGCCTCCAGCCCTGCTGTGCTCAGCATGATCTTGAATCAAGCCTGGGCTGCATATCTGATCATGTTGAGTTTGTTATCTAAAGTACACATCCCTTGTAGAGGATTGTCTCCTATTCTGCACCAGCCTTGACCAACAGTGGGCTTGAATTCAGAGTTCTGGAAGAGTGTTTCAGTTGGCATGAGCAGGAACATAACTTATCCAGTTTTAACAGATTCTTTACACCTTCATAATCGCCAAAGGATTAACAAAGGCTCTGTATTTGTTTTTTTCACATATTTTGCTGAGTGAAGGCCTATTCACAAAATGTCGGCACAAACGATTTTAAAAATGTAAAAGGCATCTCTGAAATCTTACACTGAAATCTTTGGTGGTTTCATTTTAATCTGTGTTTTTGAATGAATCGTTTGAATTAATGATTTAATGACTCACTCACTCATAAAGACCGTCTCCACTCTCCACCTACTGGTGTAACAATGTAACCTGTAGAAAGACTCGCTGAAAATCCCCACCAACAATACGCAGACATTTGGAACAAACAGACAAGCTGAATGATTCAAATATTGAAAAGCCAGAGTGCTGTTGGAATATAAGTGATGTTGCTTATAAGCACTCTTGTAACCCTGCTCAGTCATTTGAGGTCCAGAATTCTTGCATATAATCCCACTTTGAGTTTTCCAACGACAGTCCAAAGAGCATCTCTCAATACACAAATAGCACTGAACATTTGATTACTGTTAAGATGGATCTGATTCTGTGCAAATGATTTAATCAGTCAGTTTTATGTAAAATGTATATAAAATTGTCTGCAACAATTATCATGTCATCATTAAGCATTCTCAACATCAAGAGAATTTATTGACATCCAACTGCATTTCCTGGATTACACACTGCTGTGATGTGGTGTGTGGGTCTGCTGGGGAGCTGTAATGTTTTATTACAGCTGCAATCATTGTGGATCAGTGAGTTCATGAGATATTAAGCGTTTGCTTGGAGGTCACACACAGCGGGGCATTAATGACTGACACTTTGTTTAAAAGCTGCTAGTCACTCTGACTAATGGCAATAATGACAGAATGTTTATATTCACAAAGACATGTTCAAAAGTGATGAGTTGGTTTACTGATGATGGACTTATAGTTTAGGAATAGTTTTTTAGTCTCACATAGTCAGATCTGTAGTCTATAGTCTCAAATATACTTTATAATCAAACTTTCATAACAGTGGAATTTGAATTGCCTCATTTGCCAACATGATAACGGTGAATTGCAGAGCTTGTGCAAACATACCCACTTCGCTATGATCAGATGCTTTCTTAACTGCGATTTTCTCAAAAAAAAAAAAAAGGTTGTTGAGAGGAAAGGTTTTTCCAAATTCTTTTAACTTCTAAGAAGAAGAAAAATAAAGAATTTTGCCATTAGTACATTGGGGCATTGAATCACGTACAGTCTTTTGTACGTTATGTGTACACAAGTGTGAGAATGAACAATAAGTTGCTGGCTGCAGTTCACTTAAAGGTGCTATAAGCGATCTCACGCGTTTTTTAGGCTAAAACATTTTTTTTCACATACCGCAAACATCTCCTCACTATCTGCTAGCTGCCTGTCCCCTGAACACACTGTAAAAAAACACGGTCTCTGCAGACAGCCCACGCTCCACAAACTGCAGCAAAAACAAACTGAGCAACAAACAGAGCGACCCGCACCAGGAAACATAACAAACTGTTCCAGCCAATAACCGACAAGAATGATGTGGGGGTGGGGTTCGGGGGTTAGTGCGCGGATGAGGAGGAGGGAGGGTCTAGCTAGCCTCCGTTTTGTTTGATAATAATTCAAACATCAACAAAAGGGTTACGCCAACCGAGATCGCTTATAGCACCTTTAATGGCCACCTGTGTTGCTACAAAAAAGGGTTTCTGAATTCTACATAATAGCCCCTTTAATGCTTAATGATCTTTTGAGGTATTTCTGCTTTTTAGTTGCATACACACATACGGATACATATTTGTCATGAGGCCAACAATCTAATTCAATCATAATGAAATAATAAATAAAATTTGCCTATTTATAGTATAATTTCATAGGGCATTTAAAGTGTAATGTCATATAGTGTGTGTGTGTGTGGGGGGGGGGGGGGGGGGTGGTCGTAATCGATTACGATCTTTTGTAATATTATAAATGTCTTTGCTGTCACTTTTGATCAAATTTAATGCATCCTTGCTGAATAAAAGTATGAATTTTGCTTTTTAAAAACTTGACCCCAAACTGCTGCTGATAGAAAGGCAACAGTTACTCAAATAACTACTTGTTACAACCGAGGCTTGCAGAAGTACATCTCTGAACGCACAACACATCAAGCAGAAGCTAAACAAAATTGGACAATAGAAGATGGAAAAACGTTGCCTGGTCTGATGAGTGTTGATTTCTGCTGCAACATTCAGATAGGGTCAGAATTTGTTTTAAACGACAGGAAAGCATGGATCCATCCTGTCTTGTTTCAACGGTTCAGGCTGCTGCTGGTGGGAATATTTTCTTGGCACATTGTGGGCCCATTAGTACCAATTGAGTATTGTTTTAAATGTCACAGGCTCCGAGTATTGTTACTGACCACGTCCATCCCTTTATGACCACAGTGTACCCATCTTCTGATGGCTACTTCCAGCAGGATAACGCACCATGTCACAAAGCTCAAATCATCTAACTGGTTTCTTGAACATGACAATGAGTTCACTACACTCAAATGGCCTCCACAGTCACAAGATCTCAATCCATTGGGATGAGACTTGTATATGTGCAGACGACAAATCTGCAGCAACTGCGTGATGCTGTCATGTCAATATGAACAAAAATCTCTGAGGAATGTAATCAGAGCCTTGTTGAATCTATGCCATGAAGAATTAAGGCAGTTCTGAAGGCAAAAGGGGGTCCAATCCGGTACTAGCAAGATGCATCTAATAAAGTGACTGGGGAGTCTATATCTGTGAAGACATAGACACAATCTTTGGGTGTTTACAGTTTACTCCTACTCTGATCTTGTTTGTATTCTAATAATGCTAGAGAGATTCAGACATGCTTTGGGAATGTAAGTTTCACTTGTTAACATTCACTTGTTTTTTTGTTTTTGTTTTAATGGTGTGTGAAATAACATTTCAAGGCTGATCCACAAGAACACTAGTGCCATTCACTGCAGAGCAAGGACACAATGGTAAAGTATGAAATGTGGTATCATTACTTCTCTGGATGTATGAGGATATCTTTATGAGGAAATAGGGCAGAGAGGGGTTCTGGTCCTAATGAAGACAGATGGAGGAGTGTGATTTCTAATAAGATGGGATGGCTCCTGATGACAGGCCAATCAGGACAGCTATTAGCTCCTGCCCTTGTGACTTCCTGAATAAAATAAGAACCTTTTATTATAAGACAAAGCACAGGTCGCATACAGATCCTTACGAGGCACTTGTTCACAATAGGCGTGATATAGGATGGGTGTCAACACGCACAGGCACACAAACATGCACAGTGGGGTAATTTCAGGGAACAAAGCCGCCTCCAGAAGCTCACCGCTGAGAGAGCAGGTGGGTCGACTGGGATGGTAATAACTGTAGTCAGCTGAACTGCAGAATGAACCTTCATCTTCTATCATGCAGACTTCATAATGCTGCCCTGCTGGTCCATGCACACACACACACACACACACAAACCCACACCACAGACATTATTAAAACATCCTTTCAACAAGGCTCTCTCTACACACACACATAAACACACTTACCCCTGACACAGACTCACTTTGTGAAGGACCCCCACCCACACAACCACACTCTCAACCCTGTACGACTTTATTGAGGTCACACTGCTTGTGTAGATTAACACACACACTATCACACAGAGCCATTATTACTCTGTGCTTTTATCTCTCTCAAGAACAGCTGAGTCGGAGTGTAGTGAGCCATTAGTAACACACACACAGTGACGACAGGTGTGCGTGTGTTTGTTATTGTTCACGGTGGTGGCACGTTGAAAGGTTGAATATATGTGAGTGTATTCACCCACACTAACCGCAAAGGCCAAACAGTATCAATTACAAACACTGTGTGCATAACATCTATCCATCCATCCATCCATCCATCATAAATACTTTAAAAAAACTTTATTAGGGACAAAAAGGTTGGAATTATTTGGTGGAAATGTGCAACAGCTGTTTTACTGTAGAAACAGAAATTCACACAACAAATATAATTTTTTTTATCTAAATGTAATCATTTATATTTTTTTTATGGATTTTTAAGATTAAAAGTATATAAACATCTATACAAATAGGACATTTGAATGGTAAAAAAAAAATATGAAGGCATTAATTAATGTTAAAGACTATTCATTAATTTACTATTCATTCATTTACTTTTCAGAAATATGTATATTTAAAATTACACTATACTTGTACTCCATCTTTTGACCGAGCTTAATGATATATAAGCTCGATCGAATGATATATGCTTAATATTAAACTTTTATACACTAAAATGAGCCAATTTAGTCCTAACTAAGTAGTATTGAAATAGTACACTTATGTATAGTACTAGTACATTGTTATAAGTAGGCTATACTTAAAAATATACTTAAACTTTACTCAAGTACACTTCATAAAATGAACTTTAAGCGTACTTATTTTTTGTAAGGGATTTCATATACACTGGCACATTGTAATCCTTTCCTAAGTCAAATAAACAAAGTCAAATAAACCAAATTATGGTTTTAAATTACAGTTATTGTTTCTGTGTCTGTTTTCCATTTGTGTGGTAAATGTTCTGTTAAACATTTTTGGAGAATCCCTTTGTTAAGCTGGCAGAGAAAGGCTGTAATTCAGAGAGACTTCAAAGTGCTGCACACACCCTTCAACACTAAAGACTCATTTAAAAGTTCTTAACTGACAGGTACACTGCCCCGTTTCTCTTTCTTTCTCTCTCTCTAATCTCTTTCTGACATTCCCCGGTATTTCTTTGACTGACATCCCCTCAGAATTATATTAATACATGAAATGTTTTTGAAGAGAATACATGCACCTCAATGTGTGTGTGTGTGTGTGTATTTGTGCTGACAGCTTCAGAATAGAGGCTTCTCTTTGACTGAATATGTGTGGACTGTCACTGTTGCAGTTTTGACTGATACAGGCCTTCAAATTGATACAGTGAATAAGTGTCTTGTTGACTCAGAGGCTTTAGGGATTGGAGGATTTAACGCAAGTGACACTCTTTAAGATACCTACTTCAGCATGCCGTGCAGATGAAGATCTGCGCGTGTGCATAAGTGCTCCGCTGACCCATGTTAAAACCCACTCCCTAAGCACCTTTCACAGCTTTACTTTATTACTGTATATAACACCACTCACACGCCACTACAAAGAGTCGATGACGGGTTTTGACACCCACGGCAGAATTACAGGGACACTTCATGGTTCACATGGGACAAAAGGTTTCAAAATGTTGCTCTATCAGCCACACGCAGACTAAAGTTACAGGCCTTCAATCAAACCGAATCCTCTAATTACTGGAGCTCATGAGGTGATAACATACGTGCTTGTGTGTGTGCGTGTGTTCGTGACGGCTTAAAGAAGGACAAATTGGGAAGTACTTGTCTTATTCTGTCAAGTGATGAAAGACAGCATTGGCACTCCCTGAGGAAGAGGGAATGGAGAAATGAAGGGATTAGAAAGAAATGAAAGAGTCCGCGAGCACTAAACACTTGATTGTGCGTGATGGCTGCGGGCCTCTGCCCATCATCAAAGCTCAGTAATGTGCGTATGTAATTACTGTGTGTTTAGTAAACAGGGATGCGGCTTTCCTTTGTAGCTGAAGGGAGCTTTGTGTGCAGATATGTGTCAGTGTGTGATTTACTGATACCCACGCAGGTTACCAAAAGTTACATGACAAAAATAAAATGATATGTACTGTATATCTATTTCTCCAAACCCTTTCTCAACCCCACACACATATTTGGGAGGAAAACACATCAGAAAAGGACACCCACAAAGTATAACTCATTTGTTTGGTTTTTGTTTTTTTACATGACAACAATTGAACAATATCACACACGCAATATTGTTTAGCTGCATAATGGAATTCACAGCCGTATTGACATTACTCTTATCGCTTACTCATAAGTTCATACTGAGTAATTTACATTATTTTAAACATTAGTATTGAACGTTTATCAGGTGTTCGTTATTAACGTGACGAATTCAAGCTGGAAACATAACATGTAAGTAGCCTATATATATATATATACATATAATGCATACATATTATATACATTCTTTCTGCTCACCTATATACATTATAGATATTATCTTTATTATGGGTCAGTGTTTTCACCATGTTTTAAATTAACCCGCCTCTTCCAATGTCACAATTTGGCAACTTTTAAATACGATTCCACTTGTTCGCTAATAAAGATATTTCTGAATCCACTTGAAGGGCACATAATAAACAGACAAGCAGAATGATACACACAGTGAAAAGTTGCATTGCTCTTAAATATAAGCGATTGGAACACCACAATCAAATTAAAGGGGCTTTTAAAAATGCAAGAAGCAGAACAGTGAAATAAAAAACTTTAAAAAAAAAACAGGTTCTTGAGGTGCGGTTTAAGCTCTAAGGTGTTACAACGCAGCACTCATGAGCAAGACACTGTAAAAGATGAGAAAATTAGTCAAAAATTTCTGTCTAGCACGTTTACAAAAAAAAAAAAAAAAAAATCCGTAAAATGCAAAAATACGTTCTGTGTCTTGTAGCAGATATAACTTTTTTTGTTCCATTTCTAGGCCTCCAAAATCAAAGACCGCCTGGCAGCCATTTTTTATATTCATTATGTTTATGTCCTCTCGTGTCTCTAGATTAACACACCCGTCAGAGTAATATGTAGAGTAGTATGCACAGGAAAGGGGCCATAGGTGGGATGCTAGTTAATGGCCGTTATTTATTTGCTGGGATGACAGGTTTACAGTGGAACTGCTCCTAAAGTCATTACGGTGCCATGGGGAGGCGTTTTGTACGGTTGGCTACTGTCCCCACCCACAGACGCATTACTCAGCAGCACTATATATTGACTTTGTTAGTGTGTGCAAATAACATTTAGAGGTCCCTAAATAACAGGGGGAGGGCGATAAACAGGAAAAAAAAGGTGGTTTTGTTATAGTCACCATAAATATATAAAACATAAGAGATTATGAAAATATATGACATTATGATTATCAATTTTAAACACAGTAATTGAATGTAGCCGTATCTGCAGTGAGGCATTCACCTTATTTTGGTCAGACCTACAGTTCTTTGAAATTCTAGAAGTTCTACCCTAAAGGCAAACTTTTGGACTCTGAACTATTGGACGCCATCTACTTTGAACTAAAATCCAACACATTTGCATGAAATTTTTCTGCCCAGCAGCATGTGTTTTGTCTTGTACTGATAAATATTTCACAGTCTACTGAAAAACTGTCCTGTGGATTATTAATCAGTTGGTTCTAGAGTTATGGTTTGGGGTCGCTCATTTTATTCACGTTACTTGTTCAGCTAAATGCATTTGCTGCAGTAATGAAAAGAGGAATTAACAAATAATTTTGACATTTGCAATTACAGTCTTGATAAATTATGTTTAAAGAACTCCCTACTGCAATTCTGTACCTTAATGCATTCTTACTTAAAAGGGAAACTTGACTATAATGAGAAGTTACAATTTAATTATGTATTTTAAAGTCAACATGAAATCAAAGTTGACATATTTAGACCTGCATTCAAAAATGCATAGATGACATGTACCGACAACGAATTTAAAATATCTATTTGGAACTGGTATCTAGCAGTTGAGTACATAAACACATCATTGTAAATATTAGATTTCAGGATGCTAAAAAAAAAATAGACGAAGATTATTTAAAACAAGAAAAAATACACAAGGTGATGTATGAACATTTACTACACCCGTCTACATACAACAATTATACAAAACATGCTCTATGTACATAAAATTATTCCTTAAAAATATCAACAATAAATAGGGTCTATGCTTTAGAAGAAACAAAACACAAAGGGTAGCAAATGTTCTCATGCGCAGCAAAGCACCTGCTTTTAAAACAGCGATAAGCCTTAGCAAAAAGCAAATACACACTGAATTATTGTCAGTTTAACCCCTAGTACTGGTCTGTAGTCTTTTTTTTTTTATAATAATCATGGCTCGAATTTGAATAGGGATTTTAGTGTGATTGAAATTACAGCAGGCCTGAATTTATGCTATTTAGAAAAATATAGCCTATGTATGACCAAAAAGTGATGAAAATGTTGATCCACATAAAATAAACAATGAATAATGTAACTGACAACATGCAAAATGCATGAACAAAGCCTTCAGGCTGATATGACAACATACTGTCCTAAAGTATCAAGAGATAAAGGTGAATGCCAGTGTGTAATCTGAATGCTGATGAGACTTTTCAGATGTTCACTGCATATGTGACATCATAGGCAATGTCTCGTGAGCATCAAATAACTGAAATGTTTCAGAAGAGGACACATTTTACACATTCCCCTCTATCCATACATGTGAAACCAATTTCCTAAAGTGAGAGATTGAATTTGAAAGAGGAGATAATGTGATTCCTCACGCTAACACACACGCATACATAAGCCTGACTCATATAATAGGCAGAGAATGCTTTTATAAACCAAGTCATCGTCCATCTACTGAACGAAAGGGTCAGTATTTTTGTGTCCTGATGTAAGCTGACATGAACAGTTGGAGAAAACTACACTGTGCAGCAGTGTGGGAGGGGACTTTAGTATGTGTGAGTAAACGTGTGCAGAAACTGCCTAACCTGATTCAGTCATTGCAGGCTCCAGGCTATAAAGCAAAACACAGCCACTCGAAAAGTCCCATCTCACACACGGACCAAAGTAAGTGCTATGAAGTCTGGAGAATGTCACAGAAGGCCAAAACTGTACTAAGATGAATGAAAGAATAAAAATACCCACACAAATAAAGAGTGGGATCATCTCCTGATCCAAATCTCAAATTGCAAATCCAAGTCCAAATGTTTTGTTTCAAAACCAACTAAAGCTTGTTTGTTCATTTCAGAGATACACAATGTTCTCCTCTCCATCAGTATCTCTGCTCTCTGTCTCCATGGTAACAAAGGGCTGGTTGACAAGCAGGACGTCGGCTTGAGGAAGCCCCAGCCCTGTTCCTTCGGCTGACCAAGATCCTTGGAGATTGCTGAGCTGCCCCACATCTGTGAAGACAAATCGGATGTTATTAGTCATTACGTCATCAATAGTCACCTGAAGCAAACTAAATCATACCTGTCAAGCAATTGTCAGTGACCTATCTTATAAAATAGTGTTTTTGTTCAGTGTAAACTGAACTGAAAATATACCAATCCAAAATGAACGTTTAAGAGCAAACATGTTGAAGATTAGACGATGGGTTGTTGATTTATTAAATGAGCAAAAGTAAAAGATGACCAGTTGTCCCTATTCTCTTAATGAGTAATGGTTGTGTTTTGGGCGTAACATGCAATAAACCAATCAGAGTCTCATCTCCCATTCCCTTTAAAAGCCAGTTGCGCTCGCGCCATGGCGGATTGCTATTTACGTGGTGGAATTTGCAAGTGGAAAAATTTAACGCTTCTCTAGCGAAGAAATGGATCTGCTCGTGCGCAAAGTAAAAGCGGAAAGTGCGCAAAGTTAAAAACGGCCTCTGGTTTCCTTCCCTGCGTACCGCTGTGTTGCGCTTTTATCTGGCTAAGGTTGCATGGCTTGCCTTCACGTGGCTTTGCTTAGAGTCTATAATAATGAGCTGATGAGTTGAATCAGGTGTGTTTGATAATGGGGACATGCAAAATGTGAAGTTTTGGGGGTACTCCAGGAACATGGTTGCAAGTCTATATTGCAAGTCTTCATGTGAGGAACAGATTGAAATTTAAGACCGTATTCATTGATGGTCTTCCTATGTGTAAGGAACAGACCAAATTTTGAGGCCATCTATTTTCATTGTACTGTATGGAGCACAGAAGCTTCTTTTGTGTTTCACCAAAGAAAATAATAAGGGGTTGGAAGTTTTACATTTTCGAGCAAACTATTACCTTCATATTCATGTTGCTGCATTCAAAAAAATGTAACCCACACAAGGGGTACAGCTCAAGTGCCATCACATGTCATTTACATTCATGTGATGTTGTGAATGAAACTGATGAATCCTTCTAACATTTAATTACCTGCTTCTCAACAGGGACTATGACCCAGTCAAACAGTGACTATTGTAAGGCTGTGGTCTTGACCTCTGAATAAACAGTTAAACAAAGCAGTGTTATAGTCATGTTGATTTAACAGGCACTTCAATCAAGGCTTTCATATATAGAGAGATAATGGATAATGTGAAGGACAGGTAACAAATGTTCAATTTTGAAGGTAGACTATAAGGGAATTTCTTTTTCAGTTTAAGCCTGTGCATGCGTCATCAACATAATCTTTGTGACCCTAGATGTTTATGATGTAATTCACTTGAGGTGTCATATCAACAGGGGCAAACTGCATTTCCAATTGCTTCAGATCTTTAGTGGATTATTTTTCTTTCTTTTTTTTTCTTTGTTTGGTTGCCCCAACAAAACCTCCAGATATAGTGTCCAGTACATGTATTTTTAATGGTATTTTTTGAAAGTATCTTATGTGAAATGTAATTTTTGCTTGTCACAGTAAAGCTGAATTTTTTGCATCATTACTCCAGTCTTCAGTCACATGATCCTTCATAAATCATTCTGATTTGCTGATTTGATGCTGAAGAAACATTTCTTATTATTAGCAATGCTGAAAATGGTTGTGCTGCTTATATATATCTTGTAAAAATCTGCATTTTGCCTGAATAAATGCCCATCAATGGAGAAAAATGCTACTACCAGCACAGACTAACTGAGCCATGTCAACCAGCCAAACTAGACTGACTAGTCAAGACTGACAAACGCTGCATCCGAAATCAAATACTTTCCTACGATATAGACTGTGGAAAAACAGTAGGCCAATAGAATACAAAGTATTCGAAAAACAGTAGGTGAAAAGTCCCTGGATGACTTACTACTTCCACCGAGATTCTGAACTGCGCATTTGCTGGACACTTTACTATCCCATGAGGCCATGGGAGAGGATTTGTGAATAGTAGTGAAGCTACGCGACAGTTTTTAATGAATTTCATTCATACCATATTGGACATTCTGTTTTAATGGTCATGAAATAAGTTCAAATTCAAATGTAGTACCTGCTTAGACAGTATGCAATTACGCACACACTGATATAGTTTTCTTGTAGAAAGCAGGGGATTCTGGGTAAACAAATGTGGTAAATATACACTATGGATATTTATGTTGAAAAAGACTCTATAGATGATAAAGCTAGGAAGTGGGACCCTAATCTAACTAAACATGCACCCTTGTGCACACTCTGTCAATAATGAGAGAGGGTTAATGAGGCAATCAATATACACAGGATACAACATTTAAAGCAAGTAAATAAGATGTGTTATTTACTGTATTATACAAGTTTTAAAATGTTCAACAAGTACCTTTAGACATTACAGAGATGAAGTGTATGCGTTTGTGTGTGTGAGAGGGACGATTCGTAATGTTAAACAGACAACTCGAACAGCTCATGAGTAAATATCAGATGAATAAGTTTCTGTCCCTCTCCCCTCCTCGCTCTTGTGAGACGACAGGTCACTCGGTAAAGATTTTTTAGATCAATGTTCCAATCAGTCTCCCATAGCTGGCGGCCCTTGATTCACACGCCACTGTCATCCCGACAGTAAATAGACAGAGGTGCAATTGATCGCTGAGACAGATGTGTATCTGTGTGTGTTTGTACCTGGGTGTGATAGAGTGAGGATGAATCTTTGTTATTAAACACAGATTAACAACACAAAGAAGGCGAATCGACCTTCGCTGCTGCAACACAAGTTTTAATAATGATTCGCAAGTAGATGTGATGTAATCAGTTCTTCCTTTTGCATCTGCGTCCCGACAAAAAAAAGAAAAAAAGAAAAAAAAAAGCTGAAAATCAAGCCAAACTTGTTTTTTTCATGTTGTCAACAAGCAGAATGGGCAGGTATATAATGGTAGAAATATGTCAATCATTAGATATTCTGCAATACCATTTATATTGCAGCATATCCGTGACACGGTTTTAAATCAGAAAACTAGCACATACTCTAAAGTGAGTCGCAGATGGGTGTTTCCTGTGTGGACAGTTTGATGTGGCACACCAAATGTCTGGTGCAGGTTGTAACTGTAGGTTATTTACGGTTGCCATTAAGTAATGTTGCAACAGGTATTTTATAATGGCTTTAAATGTGATTCATCCAATTATTAATAATGCATCCCTGTTTTAAGTCTTGTTTTTAACTCAAGTGTTACATAATGTGAAGCTTTTTTACATTGAGCCAGATTTGATAAGTTTTGGGTCATTAAGATTTTTTTTTTTTTTTTTTTTAAAGAAACTTACTTTTATTCAGTAAATACATTTATAATGCTACAAAAGATTTCTGTTTCAAATAAATGCTGTTCTTTTGAACCTTCTATTCATCAAAGAATCCTGAAAAAAATACTAAGCATCATAACTGTGTTCAATATTGATAATAAGAAATGTTTCTAATGATTTCTGAAGGATCATGTGACACTGAAGACTGGAGTAATGATGCTGAAAATCCAACTTTGCCATCACAGGAATAAATGACATTTTAATTCAAATTGCAATAATATTTCATAATATTACTATTTTTACTACCGAGAAATGCAGATATTTTTATACGGGGCTGGAGAATGTTCAGCAAAAATAACTTACAAAATACTCATACTGTGACATAAGACTTGACATACTGCCAACACAACTAAGTAACAAGTGATTGCAGTAAAAACATTACCATTATTTGGGCTCTCTGTTAGACTTCTCAGAGGGGTCGAGTACATTGTTCCTCCGGTCCAACTCTCATGCCCTGCAGGAGCATCGGACACTCCAGCAGAGCTCTGTCTGTGGTTGGATCGTGCCAGGAGTGAATTGAGACTGTTCTGAGCACTGGGAGAATCTGAGAATCCTATAGATCCTGAGTGCAGGTGGACAGTCTGATGATGATGATGATGGTGTGGATGATGTTGAAGGTGGATGTGCCGGTTGTTTAGAGAGGGAGACATAAATGCTGCCTCGTTCACAAAAATGGATCCATGCTCGTCCTGATGGTGACCAGCGTCCTGCACGACAAAGATGCACATCTCTCACATATCACTATATCATCTACACAATACAACTCTAGAAACAACGCAATTATAGTATATACTCCTGCACCTCACTTTATGTGAAATTTTGCAGGATCGGATCATGTTAATAACACACAACTTCACAAGTCATGATGACATAGAACATATAGAAGTAGTAAGCATACTTAAGCTGTTTAATTCTATGAGTGAGATTGTGGAAAACAATATAAGATAAATAATTAAAAAGAGAAAATAATTCTTGTAAGAAATCTTGTCTAACATAAGTGGACTTTACAGAATATGGTGTATTTATTAAATGTTTTAATTAAATTATAGTGTAATCAGGGAACATTAAAGAAAACGTTAATTATAAAATTAGAGGTTAGCCATGATATTAAATTTGGTTTTAATTTCCAGCTTACCTTTATTAGCATAAATTATATAAATTTGTATTACGTCCACATTACATCATCAGTCATCCAAAGGCCTTTTCTTTTGTGTACTTCATTTGATCACATTTCTAAATGGCTGCTTAACTTCAGAAAACTGACAACAGAGCCTACAGTATGATGATGTTTTTGCCATCAGACATCATATCCACCTCTTCACCTCTCTTCCTGAGCTTTTCCTCATTCATTCAGTTGGTTAAATATGTGTATTGCATATGTATTTAAGGCCAGGCTGAATCATTAACCCACAAGCTCAAAATCACTGTTTTATGCTAATCGGCCCCCACAAATAATACCACAAATAACTTGGACCTGAAGTGGATCTATTGTTCATGTGTGTAGGAGAGTCTTACAGAAATATATTCCCCAAAAGGTCAAAGCTAAGATGGTGGAAGATACACACTCACAAGCTATTTAAGTCAAGATTTCATTCTGAGGAGGAATCCACGTAACAGCAATAACAGGCTGTGAAGGATTTTACCTCTCATATTCTGGCTGTATTCATAAGACTTCAAAAAGCTGGAATGTTTTTTCTTTTCTTTTACAACTGGACTTCAAAAAGCATCTTTATCTGGTAATGTTTTTTTTCTAGGCTTTTGATAGAAGTGTGTTATTTGATCAAAAATACAGTAAAACCAGAAATATTGTAAAATAATGTTTTCATAAAAAATAAAATAAAAAAAGTTTTTCTATTTTAATATATTTTAGCATGTAATTTATTCCTGTGATGGCAAAGCTGAATTTTTTGCATAATTACTCCAGTCTTCAGTGTCACATGATCCTTCAGAAACCATTCTAATATGCTAATTTGGTTCAAAATGGTTGTGCTGCTTAATATTTTCGTGGGAACCTTGTTGTTTTTTCAGGATTCTGTGATGAATGCAAAGTTCAAAAGTATTTATTTGAAATTTAAATCTTTTGTAACATTATAAATGTATTTACTGTCACTTTTGATAATTTGAATGCATCCTTACTGAATAAAATAATTAATTTCTTAAAAAAAAAATAATAAAAAAAATATATATCTTACTGACCCCAAACTGTAAAAAAATAAATAAAAAAATGATCAGCCTCTACCTCTGCATTTAGGAAACTGATTATGAAAAAATAAAAAATAAAAAATAATAATAATAATAATTCTAACAAGATTTAATCAATGGGCGTCTTACAGTAAATACAACTGATAAAACAAAGTATAAGTAAAACTAGGAAACGGCATAATTTAGAATGTATTCAGTAGAAGTGAGTCAAACACTGTGTCAGTGATGAATAAACCAAATATATTGTTGTGTAGACTTCATCAGACTTTATCAGTTGTGCAACAATATTATGGCCAAGCAGCATTTTGTAGCACGACACTGCTACTTGTTGAAAAAGTAACGTATTACTGTAAAAACTACAGTGTTTTGAAAACAGCTGAACTACTATCACATACTGAACAATGTAGTCAAGTAGTTTTATTTACTCCCCAACACTGTGTGTCTGTATGTAGTGAAGACTCTACAGAGAAGTTAGCCATCAGATGGACACCACTGTCCTACATCTCGCCCTTGCACTTTCCGATCATTTTTAAACAGTCCTTTACAAACCACACACCCAAATGAAACATCACTTCCCTGACCTGCAGAATGAAGTACAAAGAGTTGTTTTTAATTATTTTGCCTTGGTAGGGGCTTTTCAATTATAATTAATCATTAGCTTGTTTATTAGCGCACAGTCATGAGGTTGAAGCTTAGACCACCTCACACGGCCTAAGACTGATGAGCCATGAATTACTCTCATTTTCGCAGGTAATGAATCAGAGGCTTAGCTGTGTGTGAGAAACAGGCGCTTGACCACAACTGAATCCTCCCTGTGTACAAGAGGTCGAGGAATGAAATGTTTTCCTTCTCAGTGGACTGCCACACCTGATTTGACTCTGCCTGAAAAGGCAACATTGGCTTTAGACCTTATAAAATTCGTTGTGTTTGGGTTTTTGCCGTAGTCTTGTTTATTTGTCAAGGCGTGTTTGGGAGGTCTGGTCAGTTGGTTTAATCCAATCATCCAAAATACTGTTCATCTCAAAAACAGAAAGAGAAAGAGAGAGAAAAACACCACACATAAGAGGCTTTCGCAACAGTTCTAGGAACTAGCCATCAGGGCGGTCCCCCGAGAACTAAATGTTCCCAATTGCACTGCCAGGAGGAACTCTGAAGTGGCAAAAGTCATACGACAGCGACGTCGTTTAGGCGCAGCATTCAACAACGTCAGTAACTCTGTAGCGTAAAGGTTAAGTGCCTGGATTTTGGCGTTGGTCCATCCATCACTGTTGTCCATGTTCGTGGAGTGAGTACATGCAAACTGTGTGTTCACACGGCTTGTTTCGTATGGCATGCATTCGGCCAATCAACATACACTTACCTCACTGGTAGTTCCTATTGTGCTGGGTTAGACCCTCCTCTGAAGTAGGAGCTAATTTAGTCCTCCCAAAAGGCATTCCTAAGACTAAAATTGTTCCCAGTTCCTGCGGTGCGAACATGCCAAAAAGCAGGTACTTCCACCAATAGTTACACAAACTACCAAAATGCTCCTTCGGTGTAAAAGCCACATTTGGTGCGATTTTTGCAGTCGTACGAGCTCGCAGGCCATTTTTTTTTCTCTCGGGAAAATCATGTGGAAATTGTTGATGCTCGTATAGTCACGGCTCGCATTGTGCGAGAGGAATTACGAGCCGAGCCGGGCACACTATGAGCACCTCCCAACCTACCGATCATTTTCAAACACGTTTTAAAAAAGTTCAGGGAATCTGCCCAATTTTGACCCGTGTATAGGTTGTCCCCTATTGCCAAATCATGCACAACCATGTAGTGTTGCACGGTGCACCGATACTTCAAAAGTATCACGATTCTCTGAAATTAAAAACGTCACGATTCCTAAATTTATTCGTAGAATGACCGCGTTCCAGATTTGTAAGAGACGCATTTCATGTTGGTGTGCAATGCACGCTTCCAGTGCCTCCCTATGGACGTCTGTGTTTTTTCTCCTCACGCACGCAGCAAAGAAGCTGCAGCTGTCATGTGACAAACACTACAGCGAGATGGCTGCATGTGCGAGCACAAGTGATACTGTGGCCGCCGGTCCACGACTGGTAGAAAAAGATGACGCGAGGAGTGAAATATGGAAGTACTTTGCCTACCTTGCTGACAGTGAGGGCAAAGCTACCGATAAGTCGAGACCTGTTTGTCGTCAGTGCTACAAACAAATGCAAACAAAGGGAGCCAACACCTCGAACCTGGCGAAACACTTGGCCGACAAGCACGGCGAGTTGTACAAGGAGTTTAAAGACCGACAGGTTAGTATGTGAAAGATAACATGATCACGTTCATGCCCTCAAGTCAAATGAGAAGGCTATGGTTTATTTTGTGACAAGTCACTATTTTGCACCACCGTAGTTTGACAAGGCTATCTAGAGAAATAGTAGGCTAACTATGGGCATTATCCTCATAATGCTGCTAAAAAATTTTTTACCTTGAATGTCATTGGTCTAATTTATTTTTTATATTTTTATATTTCATATTTTGTTCAAATGTTTAATATATCTGCTGTTCATATGTTCATTTATTAGTGTGTTATATGATTAGAATGTTGTCCCGGTTTTAAAATAAAGCACAGCAATGATATTTGAGTGTTTCTGCCTTTTCAGGAAAAGTATCGAAATCGCAATTCGAAATGTTTCTTGCACCAAATCACCATACATGAATGATTTCTGAAGACTGGATTTCTTTTTAAATATCTTTCTGACCCCAAACTTTTTAATGGTACAGAGAGAGAAAGAATGCAAAAACAGCTGAACATTTTAAGGAAAAGAAAGAAAGAAAGAAAGAAAGAAAGAAAGAAAGAAAGAAAGAAAGAAAGAAAGAAAGAAAGAAAGAAAGAAAGAAAGAAAGAACAGATAGAAGGTCTTTTTACATGACCAAAAAAGAAAGCAAATGGGATCAAGAAAAACAGGAAATATAGTTTCTCAGCCTTGAATTCATAACTGACAGTTTTGTTCCATCTTCAAAGTCAGATGAGAGAGGATTTGGGAGCGCTATCCTCTGACATCACTACCTGGGTGTTTTGGCAACAGAGTAAAGGAGGAAAGAGCAGAGGAGCAAAGAAATATGTCAGCATTTAGAAGACAGCTGTGTCTCCAGACTCAAGCTGTGCACGAAGGCTTTTATGACATTCCCACAGCTCACAGCTACAGCTTTTAGAAATATTTCAAACACATACAAACATATACGAAGAACATGCATATAGAACAAACAGGCAGAAACTACAATGGCCCTACAGCAAAGCTGCCTTAGTGGCACTGGTGGCAATCCATCACAGGAAGCAAGAGAGCTGCAGTCTCCTCACAAATTGTTCTAAATTAAACTACTTTCAATTAATGCGCATAACACAAATGTATAAAGGTGTTTTAAAGTAGATTCTCCTATGTGGTATTCTAAGCCAATTCAAATCATTGTACAAAAGCCAGCGAAATCTGACAAAGTGCCGAGTCTTCTCTGATGTGCAAACTGACCAACCAGAATATGAATGACAACAAGTTTCTTTCAAAAACATGGTTAAAAAAAGAAGATTTAAAATTTGCAATCATAATCAAGTGCAATAATTAGAGGCAGTTTCTCAAACCTATAGATGTCAAAAAATGATCACCGTTAATGTATGCTACAAAGACATTTTTGTTTAATTTCAATAATATGTATTGTATATGTAAATGAATAATAATATTTTGTTTCTGAGTTCTTGTCCAACCCTGAAGTCACTGTGGCCTACAAAACTGACTGATATTCAGAGCTGTCAGGTTCAATTTAATGGGAAATCTCAAGTTTCTGTCATCCCACCTTGCAATTATACAGGTAAACGCATACGGTGCGTGAAGTTTTCATATCATTATAAAGTAATTCATTTGTTGACTAGATGCAGCATTAATGGAGAACAGCAGTTTGCAGTCAAGGCTGAGAGGATGCTAACATTAGTACCTCAAGCGGTTAAAACAATGTGACAAACCGCATACAAGCCCAACCCAAATATTTAATGTCACGATTGTTACCATCTATTTGCATTTGTTTTTATCCAGCTGGTTGCTTCTTTGCATTTGATATGCAGGGAAGCTGCATATGTAAATCTAGAGACATGAGAAAGCAAACTGATATGTTCATGCAGCCAGAAACATACACAAAAAAAGCTGAAAAGCATTCGATATCAGTTCTTTTTTTTAATCGCCACTATAATACATATTTTGCTATTTTTATTAGATAATAAAGTGTTCTAAAACAGAAGCAAATAAAGTGTGAGAGTAAACATACAATATACATATGCGTTTAATTTCAATGCTCTGGCCTTTGTGTAGATATTTAAAGCTGGTCATCATTCAGCATGATTGGATTTCTATGAAAGGGTAACACTACAATAAGATTCCACTTGCAACATTAACTAAGGGTCAGTATTGTTCATTGTAAATATCTATTAGTAAATGTTGAAATTAACATTTTAAAGCTGTATCTCTTAACATAAGTTAATGCACTATGAACTAACAGGTTTAATTAATATATTAATACTGTTTATATTTAAAAAGTACAGTACATTTTCGTGGTTCAGTACTGTTTTTTCAATTTTTGTAATAAAGTTTAGCACTATTTTATGTTTTGTTTTCATTCGGTATCCATTTTACAAACTATCGGTTGATTAAACGGTTATTGGCCAGCGTGGTCCAACCTAGGTATCGTTAACGGTAAAATCCACTATCGGTCGACCTCTATAAAAAACACTACAATATTCCATAAAGGGTAAGAATTTTCAGTTTTGATTTCATGGTGGCTCATGGTGACTTTAATTTACACATCACACAGACCACCACTGAGTCCGACACATTCCCATCCACTCACTGATCCTACCTGTGTCTGCTGTCCATCTAGTGGTATGACCATGGTGGGCAGGTTATGCTGGCAGCCATGCTTCAAACTCTCCAGCAGCCTCCGCTGAGTTTCCAGCTTCTCTTTGTCCTTTTCTACACTCCTCTGACCTTCTCGCAGCCTCTCCAGGCTTTGCTGGTATTCCTGCAGCTGCTCATGGAGTTCCTGTCGTTCGCTCTGCAGCCTCCGCTCCTCTAGGTGGCACAACAGCTCCCTCTGCTCCAATGACGTCTCCAGCTCCGACTGCTGAATCTGCCGCACCTGGCACTCTCGGTCCCACTGCTGCCGCTCTCGTACCAGGGTGCCCCGTAGACGGGCCACGTCCGCCAGCTCCTCCCGACGCCGCTCCACCTCCCGCTGGCGCTCCTGCTCCTGCAGGGCCTGGCTGCTGCGAGCGATGGGCAGTGGGCGGGAGTGTGGGTGAGAGGAGGTGTTTGATAACAGGAGGAGGAGGAGCCTCTGGACTTCAAAGCAACTGTCTTGGATGGTGACTGCGGCCTATTCACAAAAAGCGAGAGTATTAATGTAAAGGAGATCAACGGTGAGATACCTTTTATCACTGCTAACAATGGCTCTTCTCTCCAGAATTAGCTAACGCCAGTGTGTAGTGTCTCGGCTAAACCATCACTAGGTAGGCAACAACCCTCAATTCATCCGACCTGTATCATCAAAAGGTAAAGTCCTTCTTTTTGGCTCTTTAAGCTACAAGTGCACTACCATTCAAAAGTTTGGGTTCAGTAAGATTTTTTTAAGGAAAATAATATTATCAGAATAGAATTATTAATAGAATAAAAATGATCCCTGTTTCCCAAACATTTTAAGCAGCACAACTATTTTCAACATTGGTAATAATAAGAAATGTTTCTTAAGCACCAAATCAGTATATCAGAATGATTTCTGAAGGATCATGTGTCATTGAAGACTTTGCCACAAGAGGAATAAATTACATTTTAAAATATATTAAATTAGAAAACAGTTATTTAAAATTGTAGTAAAATGTCAGTATTACTGTTTATACTATATTTTTGATCAAATAAATTCAGCCTGGGTGAGCATTAGAAACTTATTAAAAAAAAAAAATCATACATTGCCCAAACTTTTGAATGGTGATGTATATGAATCCACTTACACGAGCCCCATCCACAAATTGCATCTGAGATATGTGTTTTTAAACTCTTCTCTCATGTTGTCTCTAGTGACTTGTTAAATAGAGCTGTTTTTAGTCCTTAACCTGAGGAAAATGATCACTTTTAGACACTGGTTCCCTCTGGTATATCTAATGGGTTTTTAGCACAGCAGTTTACGATTTATGAGTAAAATAAGGTCTGTGGTTTACAATACTTGAAGACATTGAAGAATTACTTTCACGTTTTGTTCTACAACACAAATTACTATCATAACTCAAATGCATGTTGCTAAAAATGTAAGTCTATGCTCAGGTTCAGATTCATGATCAGAGAAAACTGACTTTGAAAACTGTTACATTTTCAATCAAGCTAAACCTTTTTCTCTCTCGTGGTTTTAAGTGTTGACATAGTTAACTGTTGGCCTTTATAGAGAAAAATGGTTGGCTGATTTGTCAATCATGTAAACATACTGTAATATCAGGGTAAAAAGTCTCTTATGCTCAGCAAGGCTGCATTTATTTAATCAAAAAGACAGTAAAAGCAGTAATATTGTGAAAGATTATTCAAATTTACCTGTTTCCTATTTTAAAATGTAATCTATTCATGTGATGGCAAAGCTGATTGCTGCTTAATATTTTTGTAGAATTCTTAATACATATTTTTCAGGATTCTTTGATGAATAGAAAGTTTAAAAGAACAGCATTTGCTGTATATATTTTTGTAAAATTATAATGTCTTTACTGTCACATTTGCTGAATAAAAGTATTAATAAAAAAAAACACTGACCCCTAACATTTGAAAAGTAGTAGCTGTAGTCCTTGTGTAGCAGTTTGCCATCAACTGTTTTTAAAGCACACAAATTCACATTTGAGGTCTGACTATGTGTGTACATTATGCTGTAGAACAAAATGTCAAAGTTTTATTTGACTCATGAATCAAACAGTTATTCTAAAAACCCATTCGGTATTCCAGAGGGAACCCATTTTGAATTAGCCTTCCAGGTTAACCTACAAATTGACATCATGACTGAGCAGCTCTATTATGTCTGCCTACTCACAAACAAACAATAAAAATGCATCCAAATCTATCCCTTTGACAATGATATCTAAAATAGCTAGGAAATGGCAATGTTTTGTAAAAAGAAGGACGATCTCTTTTAAGAGCCTTTCACAGGTGTGTCACTTATGTCTACATCCAGCATCACCTGCATTACAACACATCCTATTATATATCCAAACCACAGTGAGTTAAATAAGAGATAAAGCCACATAGTTGGTCAAACATGTTCAGGCGATGAAACTTAAGGCTTGGACAGAGCTATTACAACGTAGTCATATCGCGTGTTTATGTGTGTCTGACGTAAGGCCTGTCCACTATAATTATTCTTTCAGTTGGTATGTGGTTGTGTGACATGAGCTCACCTGTAGACTGTACAGCAGCTGAGTCAAGCTCTGCACACTCTGACTCACCTGCATTAAGACAACAAACAATCAGCAAGAAAAAGTAAAGAACTCTAAACCAAAACTAAGACTTTTTTTAATCTGACACATCTAGTCTACTACTCGAAAGATAACAGCATAGATGTGAGCAGTATAGCAATATGTTCCATTCTATCACAAACAACAGTGCAATACATTTCATTTATTTTTTTTGCCAGACATCTGCTTCTTGTAGCACATTTTACGAAACTGCAAACGTTGGGTTTACTTCAGCTGTTTTCTAAAGATGATTAAAAAACTTCAGCATCTGTTGACTCAAACACCAATTGGTTCTTTATCTACAAAGTCAACAGACGGCACAGGAAACACGCGGCGGTGACCTGAGTTAAAGAAAACAGCCTCCCAGCCAAGTAGGTTTATAAATGAGTGAGGCAAAGCGTTCACTCAAGGATGTATGAGTAATGTGGGGGGACACAATAAGCCATGGGTACTGATTACCTCCCAAAAAGTGATAGGGTGATTTCTTAATGGGAGTTAAAATGTTTGTTATGCCTAGATGTTAGTTTCCTAGATCCATTCAACATTGTGTTGGGCTAAAATCTTTTTTTTTGAGTGAGAATTAATATTATTTGTGCACAATCTGCACATCTGGATGTTAGTGGACTGTAATGTGGAAATAGAAATGTGAAGAGAGAGTTGCAATAAGCACACTCTTTTGTGTTGAAATCAACACAAACAAGTCTGCCCTCTTAAGGCAAGATTTATGCCCTGTCTATGTCAATATCAAGTTTATAGCACCACCTGGTGGACACAAAACTATGTTTTTGTTTGCTGTTTTTCTAGGAATTGCTTATGTGCAACAGGACAGATTTGGCCAAAATCTATGATAACTGAACTGAAAACAAATATAAGTAAATATGAATGGCAATCTAAATCTTAAAACCCAAATCAACCCCGGTTTCACAGACAAGGCTTAAGCCTAGTCCCAGACTAAAATACATGTTTGAGTTGCTTTTTTAACTGAAAGCAACTTAAAATGTCACTTCCATTGTTTTGTCTCAAGATGCACACCAGTCATTTTTAAAGGCACATTTATAAAAGCTACTTAAATGTCCTAATTGAACTAAGGCCAAATCCTGGCCTAATCTAAGTCCTGTATGTGTCCAAAATAAATATTTAAAATCCAGTAAAACACAAGAATCCCTTGCTTTTTTAACAATAAATGGTAAATACCTTGTAAATATTTAAATATCTCCTTTCATGAGCTTGTGCCCATGTCAGCAGCACAAAAAAACCTAATCAGCATGACATACTGTGCAGCGCACCACAAGACAGCAGAAAATAGATCCAAGAAAATGAAAGCCTAATTCTTCGCTTTTATTTTTAATGAAACGGGACCCTGGAGGCAGTAAAATGGACTCCTCTTATTTCAAGCTCATTAATACTTAGTAACACAAAAGATTGAGATGTGATAGTGGAAGAAGAATGTGAATTATTTATACAGGGTGACTCTACCTCTTATGCTGCAAAATTTAAATCACTAATACTGGAAAATATTCAATATTTTTAACCCATATTTGTATATTTCTATTAGTAATCAATCATGCGGTGACATTATACTACCACAATCCATTTTCTAGTAGTAAACTCTTGTGCAAATGATGGCCATTTAAATGTGTTTAGAGGATAATTCCGGTATTTAGCACTTTGAGTCTCTTTTCTGGTTTGTTTTGGATGAACTATAGTGGTGGACACAGAAATTTTGACGATGGGTCCTGACTCCTGTCTCGACTTTTTGACTCGTTTAGAATCGCCCTTGACCGCTTCAGAGTGGCTGGCTACAGGCATGCACAAACATGGCCTTAAAACAACCCTTAACGTTCGTTTTCAAAACTGCGCAATTCACAGAGTGGTTAGTGGTTTTCATTGATGATTAAAAACAAATATATCGGCGCAATGTATGATTTCAATCCGTGTTATTTGCTATAGTGGAACTATTTTTTCAGATACCTCACAACCACATGTAAACTTCCGCTCGATAAATCCTCCAACAGAAATCAATGGGATTTTACAAAATGCCAAATAAAACACGACAGAAACTGTATTTTGCTACGCTACTTGTTTTGGAACATCACTAACCACTCGGTGAGTTGCACACCGAAAACGATGTGAAAACGAACGTTAAGGGTTGTTTTAAGGACATTTTTGTGCATGCCTGTAGCCAGCCACTCTGAAGCGGTCAAGGGCGATTCTAAACGAGTCAAAAAGTCGAGACAGGACCCATCGTCAAAATTTCTGTGTCCACCACTATAGTTCATCCAAAACAAACCAGAAAAGAGACTCAAAGTGCTAAATACCGGAATTATCCTTTAAGTGCTATTTCCGAGCAGGATCCAGTTCACATTTACCTTCAGCTGAATATTGTGATCAGCGTCCGCACTGTGATTAAAGGCCTGGGTTTTTAAGCCATCCTCTCCTCTCCACTCCTCCTCCTCCTCTTCTTCACTGTGGTGGGTGTCCGTCAGTGGGCTCTGGTTGTCAGGAGGCTGAGGCGAGGAGGAACCACAGGGCTCAGATTGAGTCTGTTCTTCTGGACCAGACAGGACGGCAGCAGAAGCACAGTGAGAGGAGAGAGCTGCTCTCAGGTTCTCCGCTAATAAACAGAGAGTGTGACAGCGCGATATTAATAACTGTCAAGATGGCTATGCATGCAGTTGTGTGTATTGTGGTTCAATAACATAAAAAAAAAAAAAAAACTTGTATTGTTAAAAAGTAAGGTTAAAAAGTATTGAAAAAGTGAAGCATATTGTGTCTATAAATCTATGGGTGTGAGTATGTGCATAATATACTCTAAATTGTTTTAATGGTTAGATATTTTGTTGTTGAAAGTGTCTTATGCTCACCAAGGCATTTATTTGATCAAACATACAGTAAAACAGTAATATTTTAAAATGTGATTGCAATTGAAAATGACTGTTTTCTATTTTAATAGGCTTTCATATTAAATGTAATTAGTTGGCAAAACTGTGATGGCAAAGCTGAATTTTCAGCATTATTACTCCAGTCGTCAGTGTCACATGATCCTTCAGAAATCATTCTAATATGCTGATTTGATGCTCAAAAAAACATTTCTGATCATTATCAATGTTGATAACAGAATTTTTGTAGAAATTCTGATACAATTTCAAAAGAACAGCATTTATTTGAAATCGAAATCTTTTGGTAAATCATAAATGTCTTTACTGTCACGTTTGATTAGTTTGATGCATCGTTGCTGAAAAAATTATTATTATTTTAAATCTTTCTGACCCCACTCTTTTGAACAGTGCAACACTGTTTTGACCTCACAACTTTTGAATGGTAGTGTATGTATTGACGTGTGTCTCTCAGCAGACTCCCACCCTCTTTAAGAGCAGCGCCGAGCAGTACTCCAGCCTGGGGGATGTCTTCAGTGCTGGGCCGTACCAGCAGCCTTGGATCTGGACCTGCCTCGCGCTGTCCTGCCATGACTGACAGCTCGGCGTAGATGTGGAGCTTCTCCTCCAGATTGGCACAGATGAGATGATCGTGGCCGCACAGAGACTCTGTGAAAGAACATGGTCGGTTGTCATGTTAAAAATAAAAAAGTTCTTTAGCTGACGCAAATGAAGCTACACCACTCATTGACTGCTATTCGAAAGAGACTGGTGAAATATTTGTTTCTTTGCAAGCAGCATTCAAAAATCAGATGCATTTAATTTTATTATTAGATGTTTTACCAGTAACAGATTATTTCTGAGAGCTCTTAAAGCATGAAATGAACTTATCAATGCATGCACCGACAGTATACAGTAGGGCAGTAAGGGTTTGGGATTATGTGCATTCTTGAGGTGCCATAACCATTTGTCAGAACGTCATTTTCCTGCAATTCCATAGTAATGTAAGATAAATTAAGATGAATGGCAATGCTAATGGATAGATATATCTAGGTATTATAAGTTAAACATTTCAGCTATTATAAACCGTCTTTGGATTCATCAGCATAGCTGGTTGCTTACCTTGAAGCCTGTGAATCTTTTGGATCTTTGCTTCGGTAACTCTCTTTTCCTCTTCTGATTCACTCGTAGTCTCATCCTCCTCTTCAGGGCAACTTAGCAAAACAAATATAATTAAAAATTAGTCAAATCACACACTACAACAAAAGTTGAAGAGAGATTTTTTTTCCTCTCAGCTGTCCTTGTAGAGAAGATTCAATATACACAAGTACGACATGTTTCATCTTATGGTGTTATGGTGATGGGAACAGTACTGCCCTCCTCATCACTACACACCTCTCCACAGCCTCTCTGATGAGTCTCATCCAAGCATTGCGTTCATCTTTAGAAGCAGCGTGCACTTCATACATCTCAGGCCCAGCTGAAGATGCGCTGATCAGAAACATGCCTCTCTCCTCATTGGCCACCTCCCGCACTATCAGCTTCTGCAGAGAGATCACTGGAGGCTTCTGGTCCTGAGAAACAGTGCAAGTGAGTAAGATAACATATCTAACTTTACACGAAAACAAACTGTCATTCAATGCACACTTAATAGAAGTGTGATATAGAATATGATCAAATATATTCCCTGAATACAAATAGTTACACTACTGCTCAAAAGTTTGGGGTCATTAAGATCTTTTTTTTAAAGAAATGAATACTTTTATTCAACAAAGATGCATTAAATAGATCAAAAGAAACAGTAAAGAAAGACATGTACAATGTTACAAAATATTTCTATTTCAAATTAATGTTCTTTAGAACTTTCTATTTATCAAAGAATAAAAAAAAAACAAAAAAAAAACAAATGTACCATGGTTTCCACAAAAAAATATTAAGCAGCACAACTGTTTTCAACATTTTAGACACCAAATCAGCATATTAGAATTATTTCTGAAGGATCATGTGACATTGAAGACTGGAGTAAAGGCAGCTGAAAATTCATAAATAATAATTTTAAAAGAATTAAAATAGAAAACAGTTATTTGAAATGTCATTAATATTTTGCAATACTACTTATTTAAAAAACATGAAAAGACATTTTTACCAAACCCAAACTCCTGACCAGTAGCGTTTGCTTTATAGAGATGAAAACACATTGTAATCTCAGAAACCAACCACAGTGGCAAAGATGTATTTCTGATCTTTCTCTTGAAGGAACACCAATGAATCAGACAGCAAAAACGCCAGAACATCTGTGGATGATCAAATAATGTCATCAGATATTTCATCTACTTAACCAGAATTAAGTACAAATGGCTGTTCATATGTCTTTCATATTGACTACTGCGTGATGTGTTGTGACCGTTTCATTGGACAATCACCTTTCAGTCTTCCTGTGGCCGTCTTCCAGAGCAGCGAGCCCTGGTGCCGCAGAGCCCTGCCGCTGGTGATGTCTTGCTTGCGGAAGGTGTAACCGCTCTTCAGTTTGGTAGTACACTTGTTCTCCATGCGGCCCAGGACCTCACTCAGCTTCTGGTTCTGCTCGAACTGACTCACGTGCTGGTCCACAGCAGAGATCAGCTCTCGGATCAGGACTAGCGCACGAGACAGGTCAGCATGCTCTTCTGTGTGCTCTGAAACAAATAACAAAAGAAACTGAGTCTAAACAAATGTTTGGTTGTGATTTTGTGTGTGTGTGTGTGTGTGTGTGTAGGTGAGGAATAATACCCTCTGTGTACTGCAGTATTCTCTCCAGGAGGACAGGGTATTTCGTTATTCGCTGTGTCACTAACAAAATGCATTCTGGGATTTCTCGCCTCTTTACCAATGAGTTGCTACTCTGTTGCTGTGGAACCAAAAAGATTAGAGTGACTAACTGAAATTCAGTGCTGCTGAAAGCATCCATAATACATCAGTATGCGACTGATTTAGTCATTGTGTCATTTGAATCTTACTTTGATGAAGAGCTGAAATCTCTTGTTCTGCTGCTGAAGCTCTTTGAAGTAGCTGACCGCTTCTGTGTGATGACTGCAAAACTCACCATACACCTGCTTCATCTTCTCTGCATTCTCCTGGGAGAACTATGATGAAAACAAACACACACCTATGATGTTTCCCATGATGTAGTTCTTATGTTTTATATGTTTATGTACAATCTATATCTGTCATTCAATATAAATAAATTCAGGCATGAAACTCTAGATGGTGTAGGGTGAAAGGGGTTACCATGTTTAGCTGCATAACTCTAATGACGCATTCATTTATTTGTCTTTATCGTCTCTACAGCTTTTTCACTTATCAAAAGAGTATAAGGATTATGTCAATGATACATCAAATATTTAATTATGATACAGGTGGTTGCTGGGTTTCTTACCTCTATCAGCTTGCAACATATATCTTTTGTTAATGAGAACACATATTGCATGTTTTTAGAGCTAAGCCATTCGGGGGAAAAAAACGTCACATGTGAGAATATGCACTAGTACCCTGGGTGGACCCAGGAGTATGATGTACCATGACTGAATCAAACCTGCGGGAAGTAATTAATGGCAGTTCTATTGTTAAACCGACGTGGTTCAAGCAATAGATGTGCAACAAAGTTACTGTGGTTTTGGGAAACAGTCGTGACTAGCTAGTTAGTTTCTCCAACAATGTTTTTGTATTCTGGTAGTTATGCAGCAAGTTAAGTCATAGTTCACAAAACGTGTCTGGAGTGTGCTTGTAGTACAATCTCAAATGAAAATATTTGACTCAAAAGAAGGATTTGTTCATTGCTGCTTCTCTCATGAATGTGCCAAGGAGGCTTAACTCCGACCCTAATAGGCAAACCGCTTGGTCACGGTTCTGCCATAATATCTGATTAAATGGTATTCTTTACAATGAGGCTCAATTTGTTAACGCTTGTTAACTACATTGGTTATCATGATTATCAATAAAAAAATATATAATCTAAAATATTAATTTTAACATTTATTAATACATTTTTAAAATCAAAAGTCCAGAGCTAACATAAACTTACAATGATCAGTTATATTTCTATTGACTAATACAGTAAATA
>NC_140221.1:26913226-26933226 GCF_951802725.1 Rutilus rutilus | reverse complement strand
ACCCAGAACAGTGTAATTATTGTTAACTAAAACCATTAACTATAATTTTCAGTAACTGAAATAAAGTTGAAATAAAAAAAATGTAAATATTAGATAAAAAACAAACAAAAATTAACTAAAATAAGTTTTTGCTTGAGTATAAGATGAGGCACTAAATTTAATAAAACAAAAAATGAAAGATAAATAGAAATATATATATTTTTAAACTAATACTAATACAAAAAAATAAATGTAAATCACTAAAAATAAAATGAAAACTGAAATAAAATGAAAGCGAATTAAAATATGAATAAATACTATCGTACATAATATAAATGAACACTGCCCCAGACACATTATACACACTTTTTTTTTTTCGTTGTTCACTTTCTCCCACACAAAGACACAGAGCGCTTTCAGCAGCAAAAGTGTTGTGCTATGTTGTTAGTAGTAGCGTGTGGCGAGCAGGCGTAACTGGAAGGCGAGCAGGCGAGGCTGTACTTACTAACAGGGTTGAGCAGAGACAGAGATTTAGACAGAGACAGGGCGTGTAGGAGAGACCTGCTGCCACTGCTGCTTGGGAGGGCGCCATCTACAGGACACAGCGGACATGACACTCACTACAGCCCGCCACTACTCTACACATAAATAGTGTGCTGGTTTTAAATGGAAGGGTTATGAAATGTTATGGCTGAAACGGCCAAAAACAGTTGATTTCATCCTCTGTTCATGGTAATATCAAACGGCAACACATTTTTGCTGTGTCTCAAAACCAAAAGTTGAAACAAGCCCATTCCTGCTAGAAAATCCAACTAGTTCACCCAAAAATGAAAATTTGCTGTTAATTTACTTACCCTCAGGCCATCCAAGATGTTGATTACTTTTTTTCTTTAGTAGAACAGCAAAGAAGATTTTTAGCTGAGAAAGTGGTCCTCTGTGATTCATATAATGGAAGTCAATGGGTGCCGTCACTTTGAGATTCAAAAAAACATATACAGTCACTCCCGTGCATATGTCATTATGTGACAGGAAGCTCACGCTCAGGACCGTTTGCCAAGGTAAAAATGTTGTAAATAATGTTCCGTTTCTTGCATGGACAGATCGTATTGCTCTTAAAACCTCAATGCGGATATTAATTTAGCTTTGCCTGCATATGTTTGTTTTTTTTATCTCAAAGTGACAGCACCCATTGACTTCCATTATATAAATCACAGAGGACCACGGTTTCAGCTAAAAATCTTCTTTACTGTTCTACTGAAGAAAAGAGTCACCTACATCTTGGATGGCCTGAGCGTGAGTAAATTACCAGCAAAACATTTTTTGGGGTGAACTATCCCTTTAAGCTGGCAGGTAAATGTTTTGGAACATGGTAAGTGGTTTCTAGCGGGTCTGAACTGATCGTTAGCGGTTCCAAGCTCATCATTGGATGGACGACCAACCACAATGTTCCAAAAACCAACCTGACCATCTGAAGCTGGTAGTAGATGGATTTCTGATCCAAGATGGTTTACCAGCTTATGAACCGTTTATACCAGCTACCATGTTCTACAAAAAGAGTTACAATCTTAAATCGTTTTTTTTTTTGCAGCAGGGTTGATGTCCAAAAAAGCTGTATGGCCAGCTAACTTGGTTTTGAGTATATTTGTTAGTAGTGTGTGTCTGTTCACTACAGTTTTGTTAGTGACTACCAAACATGCTTCTAGCAAGTGTAAATGCTATTACAGTACATTCAGCTATTATTCTGGTGTCCATAAATCATTTTACAGATTTTACAACAGGCTCAATGATGATATCAAATGACATTCATGGGCATTAACTTCTACAGAAGCTGGTAATTACTGGGAGAATCTCTGACTCAGTGGATGTTAATGAATGCAGATCATCTGAGGGCATTAGACACAAGCTGTATTTTGTAGTTACACCCTTTTAAAGAGATAAAACAATTGATCCAAGGAGATCATAACTAAATACTGTGTATGAAACAGATTAAGAAAGAAGGCCTGTTTCACACTGCATATGTAAGCAAAGCAGAAGCGTGACTGTAATAGCACTGTGTTTTGCTTTTTTTTTTTTTTTACACTGGCAGCGCTTTTGTAGCATAACAGAGCTGTGGCTCTTTAAAGAAAATTAAGTAATTTCTGGATTGCTGCATTGAGTATTGCTTTTAACTAGATTATAAAATGGTTATCAGGAGTGTGTGCAATTCCGAAAAATTTCCAATTTGATCATCATGAAATATAATTTACATCCAAACAGTAATTAATCTACACAGAACAGAACACAAACCCTGAAGTGTGGCTATAAACCACTTAAACCAGCTGGATTTGGATTTACTCCACAATGCAAAGTGTGAATGCTTTAATCTGTGGTGCTGGGATAAATATGCACTGCTTATACTTGCAGGATCAAGCAAGTCCTATATAAAGAAGTCTTCCGACCTTGCTATAAAAAATAAAAACCAAGAAAATAATCATATTTTAAATGAGTTACAAATCCCATCATCCCTTAAAAGCTCATCATGCTTAAAACAGACTAGACAGGAAATACAAGAGATGTTATGACCACTATGCTTAGTCGTTTCCAGCAAAGAGAAGAAACAAAAGATGCTTTCATGACTTCAAATTTGATATGTGATAGAAATATCTCAGTATAACCAAATCTACTAAATCTACCCATGCATCCTGATTTTTCTTTTTATATTTGACTTGACTTCCTGTCATCTGTCCCTAAGAAAGGCTAACCCTGGAAAAAACATGCATGTCATGAGAACTAATGCAGGTAATGTGAGAGGTGGAAGGTGAGATGTTAGAGGATCTGACCCTGGTTGAGGTTGGTGGGTGGAGGGTGGGCATCCCTACTGAATCGTGGAGGCAGCAGGCTGATTTTAGGGGAGGTGTAGGAATATGAACGCAGACGGATGCCCTGCTCAATATCCTGAGAAAAGAAATAATATTTTCACTCAGTTTGCACACAGCTGATCTCAGTGCTCAAAAATGTAATGATCGTCATGTATAGTCTGTCTCACTGTATGTAAGGGAAAATAGCAATGGTACCTTTGCAGGAGTGGGGTTACAGGCAGATGAGGCGGAGTGAGAACGCGTGCAGGTAAGAACAGGGGCGGGACTAAACATAATCTGCTCATCTGGGATGTTTTTGAGCTCAGGCTGTGGCTGGGGGAGGGGCTTCTTCATTAAAATGTCATCATCATCATCCTCCTCGCTGTCCATTTCCAAGGCCACCAGACTCGGGCTTAGAGAGAGGATTGGACTTCTAAAAATTCTCAACAACCACTATGAGTAAGACTAGCATTACTTGCACATTGTGAATAATTCATACATTTTGTGTTTGGCACAAATACTCTTGCAACAACTCTTATATCTCACGGCAAGCCCAAAGTTTTCGAATAATGGAAACATTTTTCAAATTGCAAATTGCAAATTTTTCAAAAACTACATTCCTGCTTTACTGGGCAATTGCAAACAGGGCCAGGTAACTTGCCAGTATGCCATAGAGCTGGGCGATATGGCCCCAAACCTATCACTTGATATCAATAATTTTCACAATAAATGTAAAAAAATTATTTAATTCAAGTTTAAAGGCAGTTTTTTTGCTCCTGAGTGAAAGTTTTAGAAACCAGGCTGTTAAACTACTCTTTATTGTCAGAACATGACAAACACTTGTCAAACAGGTGAACATTTTACAAATCTGAGGTAGAGTATTAATTTTTTCCTTAAAATCTTAATAGAAATATTAGTTTCTTAGTTTCTGCATGTTCTAACGGGTGATATTGTTTCAAATCATGACACAGGTTTGTGTTGCCTGACTTTGATGGCATGTATCTTTAGCAGAGTTTGCAGTGCAGACTGCAATATTAATAATATTACAGTTTTGTCTCTTAGAAATGCACATTTGACAGTAGCAGTAGCTTGAGTTGGGATGATTTATGTTCATTAACAAAACCAGTAACATCTATAAAAATTGTAATAAACTAAATAGTTTAAAAATAAATGTAGTTTTAATTTAGAGTTAGGACTTAACCATTGGTCATCCACAGTATCATACATTTAGATCATGATAACCACAGGTAAAACCACGCATATAGCACCTCACTACCATGGTAAAATGTAACTGTATGGTTTCTGTGGTATTTGTATTAAAAACAGTAGCCTACATTTAGTAATAAATACAAATACTGTAGCTTAATAACAAAAATATTGTAATTATATTGCATTAATCCTTTAATACATGTCTACATTAATAATATAATACAATTTGATATCCCACATTTCTGCCACAATACCATGGTGCAGTTAGTGTTACTACAGTGAAATTATTAAATTATAGTAAATTATGGTGATTTGTAGATTAAAAAGCCTTCTAACTGGTTAATGCCACAATGTTTCTCATGTTTGCCAATGCTGTTGAGAATGTCAGTGCTGTTTCATCTGGTTTAAACTAGTTTAAATCACAGAGACATTTGTGTTCTTCTCTGAATTAGATTGCTTCTCACTGGTCGCGCTGTTTAGTGGGCGCGTGAACGAGACCGATCAGCGAGTAAATGCATCTACTATAGGATCGCGCTGCGCTGGCGTTTGAGCCAAGCTGATAAATGGTTTGTGTGTGGCGTGGTTCAAATGAGTAGAGCTGTTTCATTCCGATTTTGCCGCATGAACATTTTATCAACATTTATCTAACTTTTGTAATCCTTTTATCGAGAAAAATTATATTGTGATAATTATCATTTTATCACCCAGCCCTAGTTTGCCCTGGGTTTGTTTTGCTTTGTTTGTTTTGCAGTAGACCTTTTACTGCAGAAGTTCTCAGCAGGTTTTGCTCCAGAAAGCAAGTGGTGACCCAATACAGTAAAATGTATGTTACTGTACACAAGTTAACAAAATGTCCTTAAAATGTTTTCCAAACATTGAAATCTATCTGATCTATCAGGTTTATGCTCTTAGCAGCCAAGAATTCCTTGACCAAAACACACATGGTCAGCACAAATCATGTTAATTCTTGCTGTAAGTAAACCTGCATTTAATGTAGTCTGCGTTGTTGTCTCATGTTACGCAACCTGTCCATACTGGCATCTGTCTGATTTGGCTAGCTCAAGCCACTAAGAAGTATAGTGAGGATGTAAACAACCATTTATAAGTTTGGGGTTGGCACAACCTTTTTTTTTAAAGGAATTAATACTTCTATTCAGCAAGGATGCACTGAATTGATCAAAAGTGACAGTAAAAACACTTTTAATGCTACAAAAGCTTGTATTATTGATCAAATAAATGCAGTCTTGGTAAACATCGAATTCTTCTTTCAAAAACATATAAAAATCTTACCAACACCAGAATTTTAAAGGATGGTGTATAGAGTAAAGTGTCAAATTTTTAAATACCTCCTGAATTAATTGTTGGACACACCAAAACATCAATGTTAGTATGCTTACCTTAGGTCACATGACTCTGTTGGTGAGCTTGAACTATTATAGGTCAGTTCAGCTGGTCGTGTGGCACGCATGAGTCTATCCAGCATTAGTCCCGCTGGTGAGGTGGGAGAGAAAGTACGAGAGCCGGGATGCCGTCCTCTCTGCCCGTCATCATCTTTAATAGCTGGAGGCATATCTATTGTCCCTGGTGACAAGACCCCTGTATCTGACATTCGCCACACGCCACTATCTGTCCCAGAACTGTCCTCTGTGGCACCTGTAACACTGTACTTCATATTGAAGTCATTGTCCTACATTAGAAGAGAAACAAATATATTTGAATGAAACAGGACAATGGGAATATAGTAATTTAAAAGGGTAGTTCACACAAAAAAATTAAAATTCTGTCATAATTTACTCACCCTCACGTTATTAAAAAAGCCTGTACGACTTACTTTCTTTTTTGCCCATACAGTGAAAATCAAAAAGATTCCAAAACACCACATAACTTTCATTGTATTTTTTTTTTTTTATATCTTCTTTTGTGTTGAACAGAAGAAATAAAATCAAACAGGTAAGCAAAATAATGATGACAGAATTTTCATTTTTGGGTGAACTATCCCTTTAATATAGTCAAACTCAAAGTCATGGTTCTTTTATCACTGGATCTAAGAATTTATATGCAAAGCCTGATGTCTCATAAATCAAATCAATAGACTTTTGTGGAAGTAAAAGAGTTGTGGCTACAGTTCTGGCAACAATATGCAAGATCAAATAAAGACTTTCCCCAAGACTTTCACAGAGATCAATCAAAAGATATAGGCACTAAATGAAGGGAGGAGATGGGATTTGGAGTGTCTGTGGATCTGGCATATTGAATGATCTGATCTGTAGGAGCATTGATATGTGTGGCGTCTGACCTTAGTGGAGCCTCTGAGCATGGCCGTGAGCCTGACGGCAGCAGCGCCTGAGGAGTGAAGGGGAAACGGAGGGCAGGAACCAGGAGATGAACACAACTTCTCTGTAAAAAACAAAAAAAAACAAAAAAACAGTCAAACTGATGCATGTGTGTCAATACAACTGGATGGAAATGCAGAGTCAATGATATTTAAAAGTTAGCTAATAAAAACAATGTAAATAACAGCTGTCACTTCACATGCTTCTGCTTCTGCTCTGTTCTCTGGAAAATTGTGTGTGCACATGTGTTTTGACAATATCGAAATGCCAAGATGGCAGAACAAACCAGTAAAATAGAAAATAGCACAACAGCACGGTCTCTTTACAGCCGTTAAAATTTCTGTTTAATTTTTTTAAGGAGGCATTTACTTTCCTTTCGCACAGTTAACTCTATATTTCCCTGTGCATTTTTATTTCTTTAAATTTCTCATTACAGTCCTACGCTACCGTTCAGAAGTTGGGGGTCTTGAAGATTAGCAAGATTTATTCAGCAAGGATGCATAGAATTGATCAAAAGTGACAGTAAAGACATTTAAATATTGCAAAAGATTTCTATTTCACATAAATGCTGTTATTTTGCACTTTTTATTCAAATCAAATAATCATGAAATAATAATAATAATAATAATAATATTATGCAGCTCAACTATTTTTAACACTGACAATAATAAGTTTATTGAGCAGCAAATCAGATCATGTGACAATGGAGTAATAATGCTGAAAATTCAGCTTTGCCATAACACATTACGTTACATTGCCATAATACATTACATTTTAAAATATATTAAAATAGACCAAATATAGTATATTTAATATTTAATAGTTTATGGTACTGTATATCATTTATCAAACCGCCTCATCTATATTTACATTTATTAATTTAGCTGCCACTTTTATTTAAACACACACAAAAAAGAGCAATTACTTAAGAAAATCTGCTATTTGTTTAAATAAATAAATAATAACTGAGATTTCCATCAAAATATCCTAAATCTGAATAAATAAATAATTTTCCGGGCACACACACAGAATTTGTGGTCCCAATGCAGACAAAGTGGTGCAGTGTGTGAAGAAAATAGAAGAAACAGACATTCAGTCTTTTTCACGCACATTCGTAATGATCTTTACAGGTATGTGCAGAAACACAAACTTGCACAAGTATATCCATTTAAATGCCAACATCCTCCACCAACATTGTCAAACAAACACACCAAGATTACATTTCAAGGGAAAGATGTGTATATGTTGGCATGTAATCAACTGTGTGTACAATATGTTTAAGCAAAAGTGAGAGTCCAATAACCGCAGGGGCACCCCGTCATGAAGGATGCATGTGAAGGCATTCCAACAACAACGGAAAAACCAGATACTGACGTCAACTCAGTTTCATTCCTCTTCATGTACACACACACACACACTCACACATTACTCATTTAGATTACTTGGTGAATCACACATCTGCAGGAAACACAGTAACAGTTCTCATGTGTGCTGAATCCCCACCAACTCAAAAGCAGATGTACTGCTACTGCATTTATAAAACTAAAACAATACTTGTTTCACAAAAGCTGAATGAAGCAGTTTTGCTTTCAAATGATGAATGCTGTGGACTCACTTAATTTGTCATGTGACTGGCAGTGAAGTTTTTCCTTTACCCTTTTCGGATAATACCTTTGACTACACAGGATGAGCATACATATTTTTGAGGGGAGAAAGGAAAGACCAACACCAGTGGAATGACCACTGTAATGCCCCATCACAAACATCTCACTGGCTAGAAGCTGTACCAGCTATTTGAGCTCTGACTCATGGCTGAATTAAGCCTGTGACGCTGCCCTGCACCATAGACCAAAAACAATTGTATCACTTAGACAAAAACACACAAACACAAAGTCATGAGAGACAAACAAAGACTTCTGGTTGTGTATGTGTGCTTTCTTCATGCATTGTATATGTGTGTCTTTGTTGCACACATCATTCGTATAGACCGGTTTTCTCTCTCTCACCGCCCCCCCCCCTTACTCTCTAGTTACCTGCTTTTGATGTCCGTCTCCGGATTCTCATCTTTGGGAAGGATGGCCATGAGTAGTTAAATGGAGAGTCTGAGTCAGAGTCCATGTTTTTAATTTTCCTCAGCTGCCCCGTTTTGCGAAACACGAAACAGTAAAATCACCAAGCAGTTACCCAGGAGTTTGAGAACACCTTTCCAAATAATGCAGATTCCACAGATAAGCCTTGAGGAGATGAGTCTGTGTGTGTTTGTGTGCGTGTCGGAGAAGGTGGGCTTAGTCTCGACACTCTATACTCCCACTTTTTTTGTTACAGGCAGAGTCAGGACTCAAACTGGACCTGGGAGAGCACGACAGAGGGATTTTCAAACTAAGGTGTCTGTAGGAATCTGGAAGGTCAGCCAAGGTTTAGGAATCATTAACCATACACGCTAATAAAACCCCATGAGGTCCCGGTCCTCTCCTCAGTCTTTATAAACAAATAATATAGCAAACTGCAATTTCACTGTGAAACAAAAATCACCATAATTGTTTTTCATAAATTCATGATACAAAACAACCTTTTTTAATGCAACTTAGAGGAATGTAGAGGAATGAGTCATGTATCGCCTCAAAAACTGTACAAGGATGGGTCAAACTGAGTTGCAACACACATTCATTAATTTCAATAACAATCCAAGAGTAGTGGCCCACAATCTAATCCAGAACATGTTCTTAAATGTATTAATAGCTGTACAAGTAAATTGCCTTAATCAATTCTGGGAGCTTGCCTGGAAATCTGTGCTTGTAACGTTACGTTAGCTCTCTTTTTATCTGTTCCTGGAAAAATCAACACTCCAAATGCTGAGCTGATCGCTACCGAAAACTAAAGTTATTAAAACAAAAATAGACTCATATTTGTAAATAATAAAAATGATAATTTATATAACATTGAAATTAAACTGATCCACAGCTAAATAAAACTTGATCCTAAAAAACTAAACCCACACAGACCAAATCAACCTCAGATCCAACAAACTCAATCCTCCAAATCCCAAGTATACAAACATATTGCATCTAATTTCGCAGCACGAACTCAACCCGACACAGATTCAACTCACAAAATCAAACATGAAAGCCAATGTCTACTAGTTAAAATACCACGTCACCACCAGCCAGGAACTTTTGAAATGCAGTATTACAGCCAGGTGTGTGTGAGCCTGAGTCGAGACTCGAGATGTATTTCTCTCTGCATGTGGTGGACATTCAGTCTCTGCTAGAGAACCACTCAGTGTCTGTATGTGTCCGTCCTTCAGCGGGAACATGTGTTCCAGTAATCCAAACAGCAGACTCATTCAACCCACCAAACGTCTTAAAAGCCAACAAAGACGTTCATTTCACAAGCTTGGATTTCTACATGATACAATGAGTGCGCTGCAACTCAATAATTATGTATGTCTGTGTGCAGCTCTTTAGAAAATCCTCCTTAAGAAGAAAGATCTCCAGATAGGTAAAGGTCAGTAAACAAAAATGTCAGACTTTATTCCTTTTTTCTTATATCCTCTCGTCCGTGTTCTTATTCCTTCATTTCTATGACAGCAGCATTGTCCATTCAGTTTAAATAGAGCCCTCCAAAACAGTTTGCTTCCAGTCGGCCTTCTCTTTTCTGTGGAGAGTGACTGTTTTAGTCTCTCATGAAATCTGGGCTCCAACCCCAACTCTCTCCTCCCTCTGCCTCCAGAGTTTTTAGTGGCTAACCGTCTGTGTGAGAGACTGAGTTTGTGTTTAAAACAAGAAATGGAGGAATAATAGTTCAGTAAAAAGATAATAAAAATAGGTTGCATATGTGCATGTGACCGCATTTTATGATTTAATAAATTAATAAATATTCCTAGATCCATTATCATGAGTAAGACCCTATACTACTTTTCAGAAGTTTGAGGTAAAAAGAAAAAACCTCTTTTGTGTGGTGCAATTTAATGATTGTAATATTTAATCATTTTAATGTTTAATATTTATTTATTTTGTAATTCATTTTAAATAAATTGCATCATCTAATCTCAGCAAGTATGAAATATCATCCACAGGTCATACAACTTTCTTCCTCTAAAACTGACAAGGCTCACACACACAGTTTTCTTTCCTTAAAAAGATTAACAAGTCTTTTTTTTTTTAGGCTTAACCAAACAAAATCCAAATCTGTCTAAAGACTCCTATAACCTACTAAAGTAACCCCTGAGGTACACATAGGCCCGTTTGGGAATCATTTTGCTACATGAAGGTAACTGGGCGAAATCAGTGAGAGCGTCTGTATTAGGATGAGGAACGCGTTCTGTGGGATGGGCTACATTTTAAAGCATCATTTTAAATGTCAGCTTTTGTGCAAGTTTAAAAATCGAAGCTTGTTAACATTCCTTCCTCCACTTTACAGTTGAAACTGTGAATGTGCATGTGTGTGTGAGAGGGTGGTTCGGATGAAGGGGCCAATGCTGTTTCAAAAGAAAAGAGCCCCATCCTCTGTCCTCCTTGCTGAGCTATAAATCTCCTTTTGTTCCTCTAAAAGACAAAAAAAAAATAGATTGCCATTTTAAAACAAGGACAGCAGATCCATAAGAGCAAAAGCAGCACCTGAAATCCAGAAGGCACTTTTTCCCCATGAGCAACAACGACAAACTAATCAATGAACACTGAACAGAAGGCCTGCACTATTTAATTTAGATGGAGAAAGAGTATGTTCAGTTGCCAGTGCCTGCTACTTTGTAATTGTACTTGTAATACACTGCGAGTATGATCAAAAACACAAGACGTCTGTTTTGAATGAACATGATATTGCTCTAACCTCAAAGAATCCTCTTAAATGAAACACTTTCCCCTTCATTCTTTCTTCAACTTCTTTAGCCAAACAGATGGTGCCAAACAAACTTTAGCCAAACAAAACCCTGATGTGAATTAGGTTAACATCAATTCATGACTTCTATGTATTCAATAATCCTCCTAATGCATGCACGTACACAAAATAAAGCAAAGACAGTCGACAACATCACAGTTCCTTGTTGATATTGACACATGCATCCACCTTTCCCCATATTAGAACACTTAAAATTCTTAAATGCTCTGTTCAAAACCTAGTGAGCTCCTTACAGATAGTAATCAGCAAAGTTCAGCAACTTAATTATGCTGCCTGCTATACTGTAGTAACTTCTTTTGGCCAACGTCTAAGGCAGCATTCTAATGCACCATAACGCATTGCAACAAGCTGTGAGAAATTAAACCCAAGATGGCACTATGAGATAGAAAAAATGTTGATTATAAATAAAGACTTTAAAATCAGTTATTGTCCTCCATTTTTTGTGTTTGCTATGTTTTTTTTATGTTTATTAGAGTATCACACTGTTAGCTTAGCAACATGCTAACACCAATTGTAACAAATCTTCGGTGTGAAACACTATTTGAGTTGCTGCTACTGTGGAGGGTTCTCTTATGAGATTCCATGCCCATAAATAGTTATGAAATACTAAATAATACTGTTTCCAGTGCAACAAAAAACACTGACTTTACAAGTTTCAAGTGGCAAGTTTGGGGTTGGTAAATATTTTTTATGTTTTTGAAAAAGTATCTAATGCTCACCAATGCTGCATTTATGTAATTAAAAATGCATTAAAACATAGTAAACTATTATTAGTTATATCTCTTTCGGAAATCAATCTAATATGCTGATTTGCTGCTCAAGAAACATTTCTTATTATCGGTGTTGAAAGATATACTGTTTAATATTTGTGTGGAAACCATGATGCATGATTTTTCAGAATTCTTTGATGAATAGAAAGATCAAAATAACAGCATTTATTTGTAATAAAACATATCAGTAAATGAATGGATGCATGTGTGTACCCGAGTTTAGCTCTTCGTCCTCTTCATCTAGGCAGAGAACAAGCTGTTCTTCAAAGACCTGAAAAACACGATAACAAAAACAAACTCGCACACCACAATTCAACTGTTATGAAGAACGAAAACAGAGACAAAATAAGAACACGGGTATTAGCAAACAGAAACCCCCCACAACAGCACATATGGCAGGTCTAAAGAAGACTAAGTGATCCATTATTGTGGTTCTGATTCCAGGAATTGATTTATGCACACTCAAACACAAAAATAACTCCACTCACACTATCCACCAGGGTTTGGTCCTCAATTCTCAGGGGACTGTTCAGATCTGAGGAGCAGAAACAACAAATACAACATAAAATCGATTTGAAACCTTGAGACACCCATCACCATGTTGAGCAGTGACAAGAAATGTCTTCACATTAAGGTCAAAAGGTCACAGAGACTAAACCTGCTGAGGCTCCTTGCTGTCAACACAAGCTGGCAATCTCTATATGCATCTCTTTATAGCATTTACATCATGCCATTTCTTCTTCATTAGTCCAACTGTAGGCAGATTATTTCTCTCGTTTTGTCCTGTCTTACCCCTCCCAAACATATAGTGTCTCTGTCTCTCAGCCCACCCAGGAGGAATGTGTCTCCTCATACTGGACATGTTTGGGAAACCAGCCGGAGGTCCCTCACAAAGACTGCTCTGTGTGTGTGTGTGTGTGTGTGTGTGTGTGTGTGTGTGTGTGTGTGTGTGTGTGTGTGTGTGTGTGTGTGTGTGTGTGTGTGTGTGTTTTAGTGTACGTGTGCTCCTCATCCCACATTCTACCACAATGTCCTCCTGACTGAGCCAAATTCACCCAATGTACTCCAACAACCCTGCCAGACCTAACTCACAGTGACAGACAGTAAGCGAGAGAGAGAGAGAGAGAGAGAGAGAGAGAGAGAGAGAGAGAGAGAGAGAGAGAGAGAGAGAGAGAGAGAGAGAGAGAGAGAGAGAGAGAGAGAGAGAGAGAGAGAGAGAGAGAGACAGACGGATGGACGGGTGTGGAGAGAACTGGGGTCAAGAAGAGGGAAAGGAACAAGAGACAAACAGAAAAAGAAAAAGTGGAATAACAGAAGGAGGATTGAGGGTGGGTGAGAGCCAGAAGAGAGGAAAATTTATCACATCAGCAGGATGAAACGTGATAAGACCTTTGGCGAGAGCAAAATATAGAAACTAAACCCAAGACAGGAGGAGTAAAATAAAGTGAAAAATAATAATATGAACATTATGGCCAGCTGTGATCCTGTGGAGTTTGAATTCTCACCACACGGCTTATAATCTCATTTCCAGAAACCCACAAATATCAGCCGAAATCTTAAACTGTAACATTTTAGCTTAATAGTTGGATTGAGTTCATTATTGCTAACAAGGGCAAAAATGTTGACAGACAGAAAGTCTGTGAATTGGGGTAAAATGCATTGAAATGAGCTCTGGCTTACCTGCATCACATACATCAGAGGTGTGCACACTCCCCTCAGATGAGTCGCTCAGTCGCACCACCTGGAACACGCGTGTCAGGGTTGATACAGAATCACATTTGTGTTGGACATCAGTGGAATGAAGGTTTGGATCAAGAAGAAAATGTGGATTTCTGATTAAAATGCACTGTGAATAATTCAGACTTAATTGGAAAAGAAATAGCTGTAACACTTCAGGTCTGACCATAAATTCACATTTTGTTATGGGTTGATACACGTATGAAATTACGATCTGAACTTGTTTTAGATGGAAATCCAAAAAAAGCAACAAAGCATTTTAAACATCTCGTTTTGACTGGATGTACACTATCATTCAAAAGTTTGGGGTCAGTAAGATTTTTTTTTTAAATAAATTAATACTTTTATTCAGAAACGATGTATTAAATTGATCAAAAGTGACAGTAAAGACATTCATAATGTTACAATAGCATAGTGTTTCTAATTTAAATCAATTAAAACGTATCACAGTTTCCACAAAAAAATATTAAGCAGCACAACTATTTTCAACATTGATAATAAGAAGGAATGTTTCTTGAGCATTAAATCATGTGACAAGGATCATGTGACACTGAAGACTGGAGTTATGATACTGAAAATTCAGCTTTGCCATTACAGGCATAAATTACCTTTTTAAAATATATTATAATAGAAAAGTTCTATTTTTGATCAAATAAATGAAGCCTCTTCTTTAAAAAACGTTTGAACGATACTGTACATTTACTTTTTTAAACAATGTATAATTACACATAGTTTAGAGAAACACGATTTACAGCACTTGTAATCTCTCTGGTGATCTTGCTCTGCCTGCCTGCAGTTGTTATATGAGAAATACCAGTCAAAGCACCTGTAAATGATACTGTAAACTGTAATAAAAGTTTCCAAAGTTATGACTTGAGTCATTAATATGCTCATAAAACTCTTTCACACATCATTCTCCTGTAACCTGCCCTTAGCAGTTTATTTCTAGACGGCCGATGAAAAATGGAGGGTAGAGAGAGGGGTGACAGCTGAGAGGTGTATTTCTAACAGGGGATTATTTTACCTGCAGTGCAATTAAAATAACCGCCTTTTGCACCAGAGGTACGTTTTCATATTTCCCATAACTATTGGAAGAAGAAGAATCGTCATCGTCATCGGTACATCGTCCATAACTATTGGACGATGTACCAGCTTTTTGGCATGTTCGCACCACAGGAACATGCTACAGGAACTGGGAACGATTTTAGTCTTAGGAACGCCTTCTGTGAGGACTAAATTAACTCCTACTTCAGAGGTGGGTCTAACCCAGCACAATAAGAACTACCAGTGAGGTAAGAGTACGTTGATCGGCCGAATGCATGCCATACGAAACATCGGCACCTGGCATTTTTAAAAAGACATGTTAGCTAGCACATACAGAAAACTGTTCTTATACTATATAAAGTTTATTTATTCAGAATAGACAGCTAATTTGGAACTCTTTGGAATAACGGGCAAAAGAGAAATATGATTTTGGGGTCCAGATGGTGTAGTTACAGCATCTACCAGCAGGGGCTAATAAGTCTATGCTAGTCAGCTGACCCTTGGCCCCTTGATCTGAATGACTGGCAGATTGGGGGGAGTGTTTGTGAAACCTGTTCAAAAACAGCCATCATTTTTGCATTTTATTTTTTAATGCCGCAAGAAATACAGTTTACTTTTAACTGGTAACAAACTCTTCAAAAGCAAAAGCAGAAAATAATCAGAAATGCTTACTGTTAAACTTAGTGAAAACCATTTTGATAAAACCAAGATATAAAACATGACCAAGGATTTTAGAGATCACAATTAATAATGACAATCAAATTGAAACCAGACTGTTTAGGTTTATCCTAGCAGTTTTTATAACCTGAAAAGTATCCCCAAAAATATTAGTTAAAAAAGTCTGTCTGTTGTTTGTGTGTTTATCTGAATCCTTCCTTTTACAAACAATATCCATGAGCTTTCCACATTCTTTAGATAGCTCTACAAGAAAAGACAGTGAGCAAAAAAAGATTTCCCTTGAAATTTGTGTACATATGGAAATGCAGACTCACCCGTGCGAGTGTATCCGGCTCTGTGCTCTTCTCTCTGAACAGCTGGATGCTGCTTTGTGCATCTATCTGTGTGCCGTGTTTGACAGTCAGGCTAATAGATTTGGTGACGGGACAGATACGGAGCTGGTGAGAGCCGTCAGTCCATATCTGACACATCCACACTGGCCTCCATGCACTGCTACTCGAGGGACTGATCATAACACAGTCACAGGACACATGAAACTCAGCCCACACTGTACACTGGATCAATGACTGAGGTGACACATCAGTGATTAATGGATCTTTTTAAGATGTAATCTAATTATAGTATATTGTGTCAGGCTGGACGGAGTGACTCACTCTGTTAGAGCGCTGATGAGCACTGGGTCTCCATGCTTCTGAGCCAGTGTGAGGGGACTCTCCCCTTCGTCGTCGGCTATGGAAACCATCCTCTGACCTTCAGACCCCTGGAGGAGGAAGTGACTGAGGTGTGGGAACCCCAAACGTACGGCCACATGAAGAGGCGTTTCCCTGGGAAGGAGAACTGAAAGAGACAGAGAGAGCAATAAGTAATCAGACTTGGAAATCATGTAGGAGAACAAGCATTAAAGGAGTTGTAGTATGTGTGTGCATGATACTGCAATTTGTAAAGAGCGCATTTCTTTTTTTTTTCAGTGATGCACGACCAAATTCTCTTTCATTCATCACTCAGATTTAGTCCATTGTATAGTATCATTTTTTTTTCTCACTACACTAGTATGACTGCATCTCAAAACCCTGTACAGTTGTGGTTCTTAACCTTTTTGACTTGATGTCCCCCCCACAATAATGTATATTATCACAGACAAATTTCGATTATTTGTATGTATGACGACACTAATTTTAATTACTACACGCTAAACCTACAGTAGTTCTAAAATAATGCCTTTTGCATTTCTAGAATAAAAAAAAATAAACATTACTTTACCTATGAATTCCTGGCACCTCTAGATGCTCCCAGATGGAGGTTTTGTCAAATGTAGCCTAATTTTGGGGACAATTTTGTACCAATTATTATAAATTAGAAACCCAGTTGGCAGATTAGTGTAAACGTTCTGAAATACTGCATTTGAATTAGCACTCAGATACACACATAAGCCTATCTGTGCTTTGTGCTCTGTGTAAATTAGCAGTAGTCTGGTCTGATAACAGGTTTAATGCCGTCTTAGTGGTTCTCAAACTTTTTAAGACAATATTTGAAGGTCACCCCCTCCACATTCACCATGATAGATCTGGCAGTTCTACAGTGATTATAACAAAGCAGCTTGTTTTCAATCTTTATTATAGAACAAATATAATTGTGTTAAAAATGTTAATTTAACACATAAAATTATTAACCACAATTCATTTTGTGATTTCATAAATTATGTTCTGTACTGCAGAATGATATGTTCTTCAATAAAAATTATAATATTAATTATTATTAATATTAAATTAATAATAATAATTTAGATTAAAGTTAGAATATGTTAATAAATGAATAATACTTTATTAATTGAAATACTTTTATGTCATCCTGAGGCCCCCTAGTGGGCTCCGAACCCCCGGTTGAGAACCACTGGTCTAAGAAATAATAGACCATAATACCCTGGTGGACAGTTCAAACGGACAGCTAATCTCTGTGCGGTCCACATCTGGTCATAAACATGTGGTATGGCAAGCACTTTGCACATGGTCTCTGCAATATCTAAGGAAGACATGGCCCAAGGGCTAAACACAATACATGGAGGAGTTCAATCAGCCTGTTGGATGATTTGAAGCGTAGAATACACAAATTCACTTATTTAATCCAAGCTGGCCCTTAAACTACAGCATGTGTGTGCGACAAATATAAGATGTGAAGATCTGAGTCAAAACCTGCTCATCAGGTTATCACAACAAACACAGATTCAGAATGATTTCCACCATGGACTCAATCTTCATTTGAATGAAAATCAGGAGGTTCACGATACAAAGAATCAAGTGCATAAAGCCTTTTATAGGTGTGGGATTATTTTCTTTGTTCTTGTTCAGTGGAACTGAGGACAGGTAACTGGGTGTTGACAGACAAACTAAAGAGGGGACTCTAAACCGGACTGGTGTGTTTGTTAAACAGCACACACACACACACACACAGTAATTGATTGAACAGATGTCTATGATTCTTTTCTCATATTGACGGTATAGGCCTAGTAGTTGAACCACTGTTCAAAGAGAAGTGTCAGTGAGATGAAGCAACATTTCCATAGCAAAAACATTTTCATAGTCTGTGCTTTGTGCTCTGTGTAAATAAGCAGTAGTCTGATAACAGGTTTAATGTGGTCTTAGTGGTTCTCAAACTTTTTGACAATATTCGAAGGTCCCCCCTCCACATTCACTATGATAGATCTTGGTTTACAATTTCTGCAAGTACATACTTACATATTTTGCAAGAAGTTGCAGAAACCGGACCAGTTATTTGTTAGAGATAAAGAATTGCTGTTGATGTTTGTTTTGTTTGTTATACATTGTGAAATGTGGCCTACAAAGTGAATTTTTCTAAAACTGTTTATCTCAGCAAACTTCCAACGACAATCCCAGGGGAATGCGATCCGATCAATTTAAAGGATTAGATAAACATATTCATATCCAATATTGTTGTTTTAATACATTCAAAATGGAATAATGCTTGTGAGATAAATTGCTGTTGCTTTACTTTCGCTGAGAGTAGCAACTGAGAATGTTGCTAAAGAGTGCTGTCTTTAATTGAAGCTGACACACCATAGCAATGAAATGAACGCTAATTCGGCTGTGCAATTTACCGCAAACAATCACTAGTGTTATGTAAGGGGCCCCATGTGCACTACAGACATTCTTTAAATCTTTATCCCTTCTCTCACTGTTCAAGAAATTAGTTAATGTTCCATGATGGAATGGGCATATTATCCATTCTCACTCCAACTGAGCTCCAGAAAAAAAGAAAAAAAAATCTATTTGGATATATTACATTTTAAAATATATTCAAAAAGAAACCAGTTATTTTAAATTGTACAAATATTTCACAATATTTCTGTTTTTGCTCTATTTTGGATCAAATAAATTAAGCCTTGGTGAGCAGAAGAGACTTCTTTTAAAACAAACAAATCTCACCGTTCTAATAATTTTGGCCACCACTGTGTAATATATAAAAAATGTACATATCAACATACAATCCAAAAATATGGAGCTATTTTCATTACCGAATGTTCCGCAGTGAACAGTTATTTTTTATATCAACATGCATGTGAGGATCAGTCAGAATTATTTAATCTTATTTACAGGGAGTTTTAAGTTTCTAACTCAGATGAATTATCCTACTGTTATTAAAGCAATGTACAAATTAAAGCTAAACAGAAAGTAAATACACAAAGAAAGTGAATACACAAAAAGATTATCAATGAAAAATGTAACAACTACTAATTTTTTTTTTAAATACAAAGAAACAGAAAATGTATATGAAATAATCCATTCTAACAAAAATGGCTTTGCTGTAACTGTACTCTGAAATCTGGCCAGTAAGATTAGTCATATCATTGTTCACCATTTAAGTTTATATCACTGTTTGTTTATATTGGCTGTCTGTCACATGAGAAGCATGCTCCTAACACTCATCCTCCTGATAAACTTCTCTGACGCAATAGAGTTTCCTCAAACTGGAAATCCCCAATACACGAAAAAATATATGGGTTTAATCATTAAACATGCTGATGGCAAGATCATTTATATTATATTGTATTGTATTATATTATATTACATTATGCACAGATTCGTGGTAGTGAGCATTGGCCCAGGAACTTAAACCCACTCATCTTGATGAGTCTAGCTTCTAAGTGAATACAAAACACTATTAGTTAGAGTTACTCAGTTGTAACTAAAGGGCTGTTGAATTTAACCCTATGTTCCACTAACGAACCATAACAAACACTGTGCAGAGCTCTATACCTGTTAGTTACAAATGGATAATGTAACCTATTCAAGCATTATCTTAAATGGCAATATGGCATAGAAAGGTGATTATGTTTCCAAAACACAAGTCACATGAATATAATCACAGACTGGATTATGGTGCTTTAAGGGTGCTCTTTTGTTCTGAAAGCTAATTTGTTTGAAGAATTTGGAAAAACTATAACGGTCAGAATCTAGTGCAGTCAGGGATAAAACAAAGGTTATCAGTTCTGAAAGTGATAA